>NC_054598.1:11151768-11256768 GCF_004785595.1 Juglans microcarpa x Juglans regia | reverse complement strand
CAGTCATTGATGTTATTCACTATTTTTACTATGTTTCTCTTTGTGTTTGGCACTTCCAAACTATTCTCCACTCTATTTAAATGGTGTAATACCGAAGGGAATTGAGTGAGTGGGTCTGAGGACCAAACACTATATTTTTAGCCGAAGCCTCCATCAAACTTCGATGTTACGTGTCTCACGTGATCCTATTTTCATAGGATCAGTTATGAACGTGATGGAATAGTGGTGGACCACTTCAAGGACTCTTAAGTAATAGACTTGTTCTCACGAACGTCTCCGTGAGAAATGGTCAACATTCTCCCACTTGGTCCACACTCCTAATCTAAGATTTCATTTTAGACATATCGATAATCTCCATTTAAGTAATAAATACAAGAATCATGGTGATAGGTCCTCTAATGACGGGTATTACATTTCATGTATTACTATGTATTTATTCTTTAAACATTACAATTTATGTGGGAACAATTTCTTAATGAATAAACCCTATGTTTATTCTTGGTCCAACACAGATGAATTTTTCTCAAAATTTAAATTAAGATGCACATCAATATGAGAAAAAACATCAAAATATTTATGAATTTCATTAAAATAACATTGTTCATACAATGAAAAATTACATAATGGAACCAAGTCCCATGTTCACTACATGATTCTTGAATTTCAATGGTGGCATGCCCTTAGTCAAAGGATTAGCGATCATTAGTTCAGTGCTTACATGCTCAATGACCACTTTATTTTCTTTAACACGTTCCCTTATGGCTAAATATTTAATGTCGATGTGTTTACTCCGACTCCCATTTTTGTTGTTTTTAGCCATAAAAACAGCAGCTGAATTGTCACAATGCATTCTCAATGGCCTAGAGATCGAATCCATAATTCTAAGCACAAAAATGAAACTCTTAAGCCATACACCATGTGAAGTAGCCTCAAAACAAGAGACGAACTCAGCTTCTATAGTGGAAGTGGCAGTCAAAGTCTGTTTGGCACTCCTCCATGATATAGCTCCACCGGTCATCAAAAATATGTATCCTGATGTTGATTTGCGTGAATCAATATAGCCAACAAGTCAGAATCTGAGTAGCCAATTACTTTCAGATTATCCGTTCGTCTATACATAAACATGTATTCTTTGGTTCCTTGAAGGTACCTCATTACTATCTTTGCAGCTCTCCACTAATCTAAACCTGGATCGCTCTGATATCATCCCAACATTCCTACAGCAAATGCAATGTCAGGTCTTGTACAGACTTGAGCATACATTAGGCTTCCGACAGTAGAAGCATATGGAATGTTCTTCATTTGTTCCCTTTCAAGGTCATTCCTTGAGTATTGGTTCAAATTGAACCTATCACCCTTCACAATGGGAGCTATACTTGGTGAACAATCTTTCATCCGGTATCTCTCTAAAACTTTATTAATATAGGTTTTTTGAGACAGACCCAAGATACCTAGAAATCTGTCTCTATAGATCTTAATGCCAATGACATAAGATGTCTCACCCATATCCTTCATATCAAAATTTTTAGAGATGAATTATTTCACCTTATGTAGCAAACCCTTATCATTGGTTGTTAGTAAAATGTCATCCACATATAAAACAAGAAAACAGATTTTACTCCCACTGACATTCTGGTATATACATTGATCCATAATGTTTTCTACAAAACCGAATGAAAAAATTACATTATGGAATTTTAAATACCATTGTCGGGATGCTTGTTTTAAACCGTATATGGATTTCTTGAGCTTGCAAACCAATTGTTCACCATCACTAGAGTGGAATCCTTCAGGTTATTTCATGTAAACCTCATCCTCTAGATCTCTATTGAGAAATGTTATTTTCACATCCATTTGTTGCAACTCTAAGTCAAAATGGGCTATTAATGCCAAAATAACACGTAAGGAATATTTCTTAGATACAGGAGAGAAAGTCTCCGTGTAATCGATTCCTTCTTTTTGAGTGAATCCTTTAGCTACGAGTCTTGCCTTGTATCTCTCAATGTTGCCCAATGAGTCTTTCTTAGTTTTAAAGACCCATTTACATCTAATGGCTTTTATACCATTAGGCAACTCAACAAGATCTCAGACTTCGTTACTCTTCATAGAATTCATCTCTTCCTTCATGGCATTGCACCATAATTTTGATTCTTTACAACTCATGGCTTGTGAAAAGAACTCGGGTTCATTTTCGGCTCTAATGTTATAGTCAGATTCTTGCAGATACACAACATAATCACTAGGAATTGCTGATCTCCTTGCTCTAATAGATCTTCTTAATGTTGCACCATCATCTTCCTGAGAAGTATGTGGTTCAACTTATTGTTCAAAAGTTGTTGGCAACTCTTGAACTACTTGATCTACTGGAACGTCGTCAGCAGCTTGTGAAATTGACGTTGTTCAACACCAATTTGCACTTGAGGTGTATTGTAAATAATAACCAATCTATCACTTAAGGTGGAAGGTTGAGATTCTGAATGATCATTCTCAGAAACTATGTTCCTGGTTTGATCGCTCCCACTGATCAAGTCATTTTCAAGAAATTTAGCATTTCTTGATTCTACAATCCTAGTACTGTGAGATGGACAAAAAAATCTGTAACCTTCAGACCTTTCAGCATATCCAATAAAATACCCACTAATAGTCCTTGGCTCTAGTTTCTTTTCTTGTGGATTATAAATTCTCACCTCAGACAAACATCCCCAAACGCGCATATGTCGCAAACTCAGTTTCCAACCTTTCCATAATTCAAATGACGTTTTAGGAACAACCTTGGTTAGAACTCGGTTTAATATATACACTGTCGTCTTAAGTGTTTCAGCCCACAATGATTTAGGAAGATTGGAGCTGCTAAGCATACTCCGCACCAAGTCCAACAATGTTCGGTTTCTTCTTTTTGCTACACCATTCTGGTCCGGTGAACTAGGCATGGTGTATTGGGAAACAATCCCATGCTCTTGAAGAAATTTTGCAAATGGTTCAGGTACTTGTCCATTCTCTGTGTATCTATCATAATATTCTCCACTTCTATCTGATCTCACGATCTTAATTTATTTATCGCATTGTTTCTCTACTTCAGCTTTAAAGATTTTAAAGGCATCTAATACTTCGTTCTTGTTATGAAGCATGTAGAGATACATATATCGTGAGTAATCATCTATAAAAGAGATGAAGTATTTCTGACCATGTGAGTCCATGTCTGGACTACATATATCAGTATGTATGATCTCTAATATGTCTGAACTCCTATTAGCACATTTTTTTGACTTGTTGGTCTGCTTTCCTTTTATGCAGTCCACACAAGTCTCAAAATCAGTAAAATCTAGAGTATTAAGTACTAATTCATTTACTAATCTTTTAATTTTATCTATAGAGACATGACCTAATCTCCGGTACCATAATTTAGAGGAATCCTCATTAATAACACATCTTTTAGTGCTAGTGTGAACATGCATTGAATTATAAGTGGTATTGTTTTGTAAATTAATGCAGTAAAGACCATCAGACAAAATACCATTCCCAACACAATCAGATTTATAAAATAAACTGAATAATGAATTTGAAAAATTAAAAGAATATTCAAAAGGTACTAGTCTTGAAACTGAAATCAAGTTTCTAAAAAAACTTGGAATATAAAAGGTCTTTTCCAACTTTAAAACAAAACCACTAGATAAAATTAAATAGCAAGTTCCTACAGCTTCCACATGCGAGCCCATCTTGTTTCCTGATAAGATGCTTCGCTCACTTCCCACTGGCTTCATTAGGTTTTGCAAACCCTGCAAGGAATTTGAAATGTGGATTATTGATCCAAAATCAATCCACCGTGTATTAATATTGATATTAATCATATTAGATTCATAACAAACAAGTGAGGTTAGATTACCTTTGTCTGCAAGCCATTTCTAGAATTTAGCGCATTCCTTCTTCATGTGTCCTTTCTTTTTACAGAAAAAATACCTGCAATATTTCTTAATACTACTTTAGGGAGGTTTTTACCTTTTCCTTTTAGTTTGGCTTGAGATTTGCCATTTCCATGCGTTGCCAGCATTACACTTTCACCCTGTTCCATCGTCAGTCTCCCTTCCTCTTGAACACACATAGTCATGAGTTTATTAATTGATCATTTATCCTTATGTGTGTTGTATGAGATTTTGAAGAGTCCATATTGATGTGAAAGGGTGTTCAAGATGTAGTGCATCAGGAAGGACTCTGACATTCCAACCTTGAGTTTCTTCAATTGAGCCACATTGTCCCTCATTTGCATGATGTGCTCACGCACACCTTTCACACTGATAAGCCTTAGGGATGAGAACTTCATGATAAGCCTTAGCAAGTCTCGGACCTTTTCATGATGATCAACAGAACCACGAATACCAGTAGAAATTCTAGTCTTAATGAACATCATGCTGAGGCGATTAGATCGCTCCCATCGCTCATAAAGTGCGATGGCTGCTGCATTGCTGGTATCGGTGAGTGCTAGTGATTCGTCTTTCCTAATAGTATAGTCTATATCCATCCACCCTAAATGAAGAAGAACTCTTTCATTCCAGACTTTATAATTATCTCCCTTAAGTTCAGGGATATCATAACGAATATCAGAGAAATGTGTAGGTTGTGTAACTGCATATAGATTACATGCTTATGTTAAAATTGAGGCCTAAATAAATATTCATGTTTTACCAATGTAAATTATGCTTAAAAAATTGAATCTAATGACATAAAATTGCCTGTAGGCTAAATTTTTAATTCAAGTAGATCCAATTAATCTATATGATAGAATTTTATCAAATTATTTACTTAATTCATAATTCTAAAGGGTGTATTATGATTTGATGTATATTCTATCTTAGACTTTTATGATAAAACTATCAAATTATTTACTTAATTCATAATTCGCGTAGGTAATTTATGAATAACTTGATATTTTATCCTAATTAATAATATAAATATAATAAAAATTCTTGTGGGATAAAATTTATTATATTAAGTATAATTAATTACAATTAATGTCTAATATTCTTTATGTGATCTTAATCAATCATAATAATTTTACTTAATTAAAGATGTTGTGGCTTTTCTCTAATTAACATAAAATTATATGGATCACTAGACATTTAAATTGCATAAGACTAGCTTAATATTATGAATTACATAATTTTAACTAATATTAACATGTTATTATTATGCACAAAATATTCATGATATAAGCATAAAAATTGCATAATCAAAACTGCATAACATTTAATTTCATGCTTTAAACTATATACTCATCCAAAAATTGCATGTATTAATATAGAGCAAAATTAATCAATCCATGCAAACTAAATATGAGCATAATAAACAAATTTACACAATAATTATCAAAATTGTATATAATTAAATTAAATAAAAATTATAAGCACAAAGGGCATGGCCCCAAAAACTCACTTTTTAAGTTATCTAAATAAAAGTGAGAAAAAAAAAGTGGATTTTTTTTTTTTAAACTGACCCATATATGTGTCGTTTTCCTTATTGTTTAAAAGAAAAAATAGCCATGTAAACGACATGTCGTTTTTATTAAACTTATAAACGACGTGTCATTTAGTTCGTTATACAGAATGAAGGCTGCCAACTAAACGACATGTCGTTTATCTTCGTACTTGTTAAATGGCTTCCGAACAAAATGACATGTCGTTTTCATCAAATTGAAAACAACGTATCGTTTATCATTATACTGGATAAATGGCTTCAAAACAAAACGACACGTCGTTTTCATCAAATTGAAAACGGCGTATCGTTTATCATTATACGGGATACAAACTCCTGAAGTAAACGACATGGCATTTTCATCAAATTGAAAACGACATGTCGTTTAGCATTACTGAATGAAACAATTCCCTGCTTAAACGACATGTCGTTTGGGTTGTCTTCAACCTCTAGACAGCACGTAGATTCACGATTTTTCGGCCATTTTTACGTCAAAAAACACGTTTTTAATCACAGAAAGTTTAGAAAAGCTATTTCTTTATGATTTCTAAACTTCTTTAAAATAAAAAACGTCCAAAAAATAAAAATAAAATTTTTTTCAAAGTTTCGGCCAAAAAAAGAGAGGAACAGAGTTTTAAGTTTAAACACCAAGGCAGAGGTAAACGGTGTCTCTGATACCAACTGTTAGACTAAAAACAATTCTATAATGCGGAATAACACTTTAGAAACAAGAATTGATAGGTTTTAATGCCAAGAAAAGTACGTCTAGCCATTGATGCTATTCACTGTTTTTGTTACGTTTCTCTCTGTGTTTGACACTTCCAAACTCTTCTCCACTCTATTTAGATGGTATAATATCGAAGGGAATTGAGTGAGTGAGTCTGGGGACCAAACATTGTATTTATAGCCGAAACCTCCATCAAACTTCGGTGTTACGTGTCCCACGTGATCCTATTTTCATGGGATTAGTTGTGGTGGACCACTTTAATAACTCTTAAGTGATAGACTTGTTCTCACGAACGTCTCCGTGAGAAACGGTAAACAGGATTGTGAATAGTAATGAGATGGGTTGTGAATAGTAATGAGATGTGTTATGAATAGTAGTGAAATTTATGAGTTAAAGTTGATGAATAGTAGTGAATAGTAGTAAGATGAGTTGAGATGATTTGAAATGAATTGAGATGAGTTGCGAATACAAACCTCTCCTAATTTCTAGTGGCCTGCCACAATTTCCACATCTCTTGTATATGAATTATGAAGGATGTGGTTCCGTACAGAGTAATCTATCCATCACTATGGTGTTATAATTATTTCAAGGACCCAAACCAGAATAAATAAATAAATAAAACTTAAGGACCACATTTAAGAGAGAGAGTATAAAATATGAAAAATTCTATTCATCATTCCTACACCTCAAACTACACACATGATTTTTTATTTCTTTATTTTTTTCCTTTAATAAAAATGTAATGTAGGGATGATTAATAGAATAATTCAATTAGTTTAGTAAGAATAAAATAAATAAATAAATAAATAAAAATGTCGTGTGTAATATGTGAGATGATGAGTAGCAAATCTCATAAACTATATATCTATTACTATATATAAAAAGTGAAGTCATATAATTCTAACGTGACATTCTACCCATAAAAGTAAGCATTCTACCTATTAAATTTGAAGTGTTATGTTTATGAAACGGTAAATCTTTTAAAAGTAATGTTTCATTATGAACCATTATAACTTTTAAGTTTCATTTCTTTTCTTACATATAAAGATATAAACCGATTCAAAACTCCACTCAAAAGCATTAATTCAACATTTATATTATTTTGTATTTGAAGCGGAGTCATATGGCTCCGATGTGACATTCTACCCATAAAAGTAGGCATTCTACTCATTAAACTTGAAGTGTTATATTTATGAAGTGGTAATCATTTTAAAAGTAATGTTTCATTATGAACGTTATAACTTTTACGTTATAACTTTTAAGTTCCATTTCTTTTCTTACATATAAATATATAAATCGATTCAAGTCTCTATCCAAAGGTAATATTTCAACTTTTATATTGTTTCGTCAAACAAACCGTCTTATAAACCGTTTTAAATTTCTCTACTATAAAACTCGGTCTCTCTCTAAACCTCTCTCCCTCGTACACAATATAAACAACAATCCCTGCATTGTGCGGGTTATAAGGCCGTATATATAGAGAGAGTATGTCGTTCCGTGCCATAGTCATGAAGTGCATTTGAATTGCTTTGGGCCAAAATGAAGGAAAGACATTTTTTATTTTATTTTGAATAGGCATTAGACGTGGGCGACGATGGCCTTCCTACTCAGAATTGTATGGAGGATACACTTAATAAAAGCCCATGATATAAGTGGAGGATGATGAGTCTCTGGATCCACAGCAATTTTATGGAGCTTTTTTTGGATATTTTTTGCAGGCCTTCTTAATAGCTACATCATCTTCTTAATTCGGACTTCGGCAATGGCAATCTTTTATTCGTGCAAGTTTAGAACCTAATATAGTTCATTGTTGGGCCAATGAGAATCCGACACGTGATATTTTCCGTAATGAAAAAAAAATGAAAATAAGTAAATAAATGTGCAAAAATGGAAAATGAAAAAAGGGGCCACCAAAGACTACTTGCACCAAAGTAAGAACAAGCTTTGCAAACGAAATATATGATGCTAGACATTAAAGTAAGGCCAACCAAATGGAGATGCAGGCGGGCAAGTTAAACTACACTTTTGCTAGTGTTCTTGGTGTTATTACAAATGGAAGCATAACAAGGAGATGCTAACCCAGATCGAGTAACTATCTGTACATGGGAGAATAAGACAGACCAAAAGATAATTGCTATGAATTTACCATTCTCAGCCTCTCAATTTCTCATGAGTAGTCAATTATGTATAGCTTTTGAAAGGGGTTTGATGTTTAGAATCATAACAAATCTGAATAACGAACTGACTCTATGGAATCAACATTAATCGGAGCTCGCTCGATCATGTTTGCTAAAACTAGTCATTCAAAGAATTTTCTTTCAAGGGGTTCCTTTTCTTTTGTGATTTGCTTTGAGGCCTGAAATAGATCATTTTTTGGTTCATGCAATTGGAAATACAATGAAATACTTCAAAATTTAAATGGATGATAACATATATATAAATATATATATATATATATATATTTATGTCATATACCTTTCTTATAATTGAATCCTGTCCATCTTCTAAAGCTTCTAAAATCACTCCCTTCAGAAACTGCCATTCCAATACCAGTTCTTCCCCCATTTCCAACACCTTTATAATACAACCTCCACCCGTCGGAGTCTCGGTCCATTTGAACCAGGCATGGGGATCCTACTCCTTCATTATCCCATCCATCTTTGGCTGATGGCGCCAGAGCGGCCTCATCATGAAACCTCCTCCAATTCTTCAAACCATCTGAAGACACAGCCAACCCTATACTCCTCCTACCATCAGCAGCAATGCCTTCATATGCCATCACATAATTCCCATCTTTCTGGTTTCTCACTGCACGCGCATTCATAACCCCAAACTCATCAAAACAACCACGTCCTCCTCCTCCCATTATCTTCCCCAACTTCACCCACCTAATCCCATCCCTTGACCTCGCAATTCCAATACCAAATTCCCCATTTTCTGCATCAAATGAATGGTAATACATTCTAAGATCACCACTGACATGAAACACAACCTGCGGGGAGGCAATAAACGATGAATCCCACTCTCTTTCAGAACCCACATCAAACAAAGCTCCGCTATGATGCTCAGCTTCAATTCTAGCCCAGTGCCTCCCATCCTGACTAATTGCCAAACCGGGCAAAGACTTTGAAATCTTCCCAACTCCACCATTTTCACCGTTCACCTCATCAATGCAAAATCTTTCCGGGTTTTCCAAACTGAATTTCAAAGAATCCTCAGAAATCTCAGCCTTCTCAGAACTGCATCCAGTGTAGTAAAGCCAGTAAACAGCACTGGCAGCTCTAACCTTTGCACTGGACATGACCACCACCTCACAAGGCCTAATACTCTCAGTATCAAATGCCCACCAATCTGTACTACAATTCATGGACAAACCGGCTTCCCCGCTCGATCTAGTAGGTCCTCCGCCTCTCTCCCAGTGAATTCCATTTCTTGAAACTGCTAAGCCTATTGCCTCCGAGCCTGGGTTTCCTTTAGACCTTCCATGGTACCACATGTACCACCTCTCTTCCTCATCACTAAGGAACCTTTTCACAACAGGTGATCCAATTTCTGCACCGTCCCACGAGTTTGTGGGGCCCAAACCAAACACCAACCCGCTAGAAGAAGAAGACGACGATGTTGATAGAGAAGAAGAAAGTGCTTCATTTGAAACAGGGGCTGAGGATTTCGAGGTTTTCGGATTTGAATTGGGTTCAAAGGCCGTGTTTTGAACAATTTCATTGTCAGTGTTAGTGTCGGGTTTTGTGGAGCAGCGAGTGAGATAGGGAACACTGTTCCTGAGGTTAGAGGTTGAGGCATAAAGGGTGAGCATGCTGGGTTTGGTTGAAAGCCATGGAGGGGTTAAGGTAGTTGGGCTAGTGATTTTTGGGACGGTAGAAATTGAGAGCGAGTTAACGGTTTTAATCGATGAAGCTCCAACTGACGCTGCATCCATGGCTGCAGATGGTGGAGCTCAATGGGAGTGGATTGGGAGATGTACGGATGGTTTAAGGACCCAATAAAATGGTGACACCTTTGCAAATCGAATGGCCTTGAAAGAAATAAGAGACAAGATCGAATGGGAGAGAGGCTTTGGGGAAACCACAAAAGAACACGATGTTGATCAGAGGTTTCTATTCTACCCTCGTCATTATCGAACTGTTTTATATCATAGAACTCAAGTATTTTGAGCTGTTGGTCGGTTCAAAAGCGAAGGTATTGCAAATTGGAGAACTTCCTATGGAAAATATAAAGAAGGTGGTAAATTTGGAGCTGGCACCGACGGTTTCCCACAAAGATAACAGATTTTGAGGCACTTATAGTGAATAAGGTTGCGTGTTCTTGAATCATACTCAACCCATTACAAAATAATTATTAATGAAATTTATTATTTTTTTAACTTTTTATAAAAAAATTATGCCTGTTTCTTATTTGGATAGTGAGATAGATGAGATGAGATGAGATGAGATGAGATGAGATTAGATAAGTTGAATAAAATATTATTATAATATTATTTTTTAATATTATTATTATATTAAAATTTAAAAAATTAATTGTTTATTATATTTTATGTAAAAATTTAAAAAAATTGTAATGATTAGATGAGATGATTTTTGTATCCAAACTCCCACACAAAATATTTTATGTGAGAATCTTTTCATTTCATCTCATCTCATTTCATTTCATTTCATTTTATTTCATATAATCATTATCACTTTTCTAAACTCTCACACAAAATATAATAAAAAATTCAACATTTTTAAATCTTAAAATAAAAATAATATTAAAAAATATTATTCTAATAATATTTTATTCAACTTTTAATTTTCATCTCATCTCATCTTAACTTATCTGTGTAACCAAATGAGAATTCATCTCAACTTATTTCAAATATTTCAATCTAAAAAGTTAAACTCATCTCAACTTAAAAAAGTTACACTAATCTCAATGAGATCCACCAAATATTATTATTCACAATTCAACTCAATTCATTCTAACGATCAAATGTAGCCTATCAAATTTGGAACGATTAGAATTAGTTCATGGCCAGATATTCTTACACCAAATGGAAATAATTCAAGAAAACAAATTTAAGCGTTTTGTTAGATTTTGCTGCACTCCAAAGAGTGTACCTTTTTATTGTTGATGGATGAGGTTACTATATTTTGAGAGTAGCTTGGGAATATAATTTTGGATTGGAAAATGGGCGATCTCTTGAATCAAAAGTGAGTGCTAGTGATATTAGGTGCCTCGTTTTGTTTGATATGCCTCCATCTTTTCTAAACAAGTACAGTGAACGTGTCTTGAGAAAGAATCATCCTTTACATTTCTCTCCCCCTTCAAGGGCTCTCGCAGTTTGGAGTCTGGACAGGATCCTTTCTTCTCTCATAGAATCATCTTTTTCATTGATAATTGTTCTTTTGTGCTTAAAATATACAGAAAAATGAAGAAAGAAAAGAGTTGTATTCTTTAACCGTAGGAAAGGTATGAGGATCAATTTTCTCTCTCTCTTTTTTCATTTTTTTTTAAATCAAAAAATTATTCGGCCATTTTTGCATTAAATTATAAAAAAAAAAAAAAAAAAAGAAAAAAAGAAAAAGAAAGAAAGAAGAGAAGATGGGGACTCACTCAACACAAAACTATTACACTAAGCCCAGTGTAAAAACATAAAATTAGATTAGATAAATTCAATCCAAACCTGTTTAGTTGTTTTCCTTGACCAAGCCTTGGGCTTGGGGATTCCAGAAAATCAACTTTCATATTCCATGTAGATGATAATGTCTTGTCTCATCTTATTATTATAACTTTTTAAATTTTTATATAAAATTAATAAATAATTCAATTTTTTTAAATCTCAAAATAATAATAATATTAAAAAATAATACTCTAATAATATTTTATTCAACTTTCAATTTTCATCTAAAATCATCAGATTTCTTTTCACTATCCAAACTACACATAAAGAGGAGGCACTACATGGAGTTGTTTTGGTATTGTCAATGAGATTTCCGATACCTCTTCCTCTTAATCTTCAGTTCTGAAAAGTAAATACATAGATAGATAATTGGGATTGATTAACTCAAATCAATGAAAGCACAGCGAAGCCACTTTTGGGGGGTGCTAGCGCTGCGCATGGGCACCAACAAGGTAGGTAGATATGAAAGATCCAACGGCAGGGAGTTCAGTCATGCAACACATAATGACATTTGGCCAGAGGCATGGATATGCAGTGATGTGTGAATCTCACACGTCCATCTTTTGAGCAATGTTTCTAGGTAAGTCTTGATGAAGATCGGCGGTCAATAAACATGATAGAAAGTACGACAACGTGATGTTTTGGTGACCATTGAACAATTGACTTCCAATCTAGAGGAAAGAGGAAAAAAGGAGTAAATATAAAAGGAAAGGAAGGAAATGCTCCTTCCTTCCTCCAAACGGCATGATTTGACGGATTTTCGAAAGATTTTTTTTTTTAACAGTTTTGCTGGAGACAATTGGCATGCGAAATCAGGAGATAATCGGCGAATTAAAAAAATAAAAAACAGAAAAAAAAAGAGTAAAAAGTAAAAGCAAAGGACTCATGTCAGTGCCTTTTTATCTTCTTCACCCTCCACACTCGATTCAAAGCAACTCAAGCCCCGCAATCCCTCAACATCTCAACTTGGACCCATGCCAAAGCAAGAACAACGCCACCCTCCTCTAGCATTTCCCTCTCAATCTCCCTTGTACTCTCTCTCCCCCTAACTTCCCTTGAATGCCTGAATTTAGCTCAGCTCTATCAATAGCCTCTTTCA
Organism: Juglans microcarpa x Juglans regia; assembly: GCF_004785595.1. Lineage (NCBI taxonomy): Eukaryota > Viridiplantae > Streptophyta > Magnoliopsida > Fagales > Juglandaceae > Juglans > Juglans microcarpa x Juglans regia. The sequence continues at coordinate 11,243,799 of NC_054598.1, read as the reverse complement.
TGCCAGCAGTAGCAGTAGCAGAGTTTATTCCCAAATCACTTCTTCGTTCTTCTTCTTCTTCTTAGTTATTTTTTTCCCATCGGCTATATTTCCGTATCGATTCATGCACAATAGTTCAAACTTGAGTAAAATGCTTAAGTGCTTGGGGCTGCAGCAAACTTTTTTTTTTTTTATCAGCTCAGTGAACCATCCACACTGTTGAGGATACTTAGCCTTACTCTAAGGCTTAGTATATGCTTACCATATGTGACATATTTGACCCTTAATTCTAGGAATATTTCATTGTATCAATTTACTCCTACTTACCATATATGTTGTAATCAGTCTTTATGCATTGTATACTGTAAATGGTTATAAATAGAATATACTCACCATTTCACAAGTGTGGTGGTTTTCATCAAACCCTCTCATGGTATCACGAGCCTCTCTGGTTTAACAGCCATCGTTCCTTTTTTTTTTTCCATGGCTTCCGATTCCTCTTCCAATCTTCTTCCTTTCAATACCTTAATTTACATGATCAACATCAAGCTTTCTTCCTCAAACTACCTTCTATGGCAAAGCCAACTCCTTCCTCTTCTTGAGAGTCAAGAATTGTTGGGCCATGTCAATGGAACCCTTGTGCCGCCACCCCGTTTTGAACCTGCCAACTCTAACACGCCTAACAACAAACACTTGGCGTGGAAAATTGCAGACCAACGTTTACTCAGCCTCTTACTTTCCTCCCTCACCGAGGAAGCCATGGCTGAGGTTGTTGGCCTCTCTACTACACGTGATGTTTGGCTCACTTTGGAGAACACTTTCAGCCATCGCTCGAAGGCCCGCGAATTACGTCTCAAGGACGATTTACAGTTGATGAAACGCGGCTCCAAACCAGTTGCAGAATACGCCCGTGCCTTCAAGGCCCTGTGTGACCAGCTTCATGCAATCGGACGGCCCGTCGACGACATCGACAAAGTCCACTGGTTCCTCCGCGGCCTCGGCTCCGATTTCTCCAGCTTCTCTACCGCGCAGATGGCTCTCACCTCGCTCCCCTGTTTTGCAAATCTGGTCTCTAAAGCCGAAAGCTTTGAGATATTCCAGCGGTCCCTTGAGCCCTCTGCCACAACTGCTGCGGCGTTCACTGCCACCAACCGTGGCTGCGCAAATCACCATGGTCTCCCCTCTTCCAACCGAAGCAACCAGCGGGGTCGTTCCAGAAACCCCGGCAGCAACTCTTCCAACCGCGGGCGCTTCACCTCTGGACAGGGACGTCGCCACCCTCGCTGTCAAATTTGCCGCACAGAGGGTCACTATGCTGATCGATGCAATCAACGGTATGCAAGAAATGATTCCTCTGCTCACCTTGCCGAAGCCTTCAGCACCTCTTGTTCTCTCTCTGGACCCAAAGCATCTGACTGGTATTTGGACACTGGGGCTTCGGCCCATATGACCACCGATCCATCTACTTTGGATCAGTACACTAATTACACGGGTAAGGACTCTGTGATTGTTGGAAACGGTGCATCTCTACCCATTACCCACACTGGTACTCTTTCTCCTGTTCCAAATATTCATTTATTAGATGTATTAGCTGTCCCTCATCTTACTAAAAATCTTCTTTCAATTAGTAAATTAACGTCTGATTTTCCTCTCTCCGTTACATTTACTAATAATTTTTTTACTGTCCAGAATCGCCAAACAGGAAGGGTGGTGGCGACCGGTAAAAGAGATGCAGGTCTATATGTGCTGGAGCGCGAAAATTCTGCCTTTATTTCTGTCCTTAAAAATAAATCCCTCCATGCTTCTTATGATTTATGGCATGCTCGTCTTGGACATGTGAACCATTCTACCATTTCTTTTTTTAAATAAAAAAGGGCATCTCTATCTTACGTCTTTATTACCATCTCCCACTTTGTGTAGTACATGTCAACTTGTGAAAAATCATCGTTTGCCTTATTCTCGAAATGAACATCGATCGTCTCATGTGTTATATCTTATTCATTGCGACATCTGGGGTCCCTCTCCCGTCAAATCCACTTTGGGTTTTGCCTACTATGTTCTTTTCATTGATGATTATTCCCGATTTACTTGGCTCTATCCTTTAAAATTTAAATCTGATTTTTTGGATATTTTCACTCAATTTCAAAAATTTGTGGAAAATCAACATTCCGCTCGTATCAAGGTCTTCCAAAGCGATGGTGGTGCCGAATTTACTAGCAACTATTTCAAAGCTCACCTACGTAACTCTGGCATCCACCATCAACTCTCGTGTCCATATACACCTGCCTAAAATGGTCGCGCTGAAAGAAAACATCGCCATGTGACAGAGATGGGTTTGGCTCTTCTATTCCACTCTCACCTTTCCCCTCACTTCTGGGTTGACGCCTTCAGCACTGCAGCTTACATCATAAACCGGTTGCCCACACCGCTTCTTGGAGGTAAGTCACCTTTTGAACTTCTTTATGGCTCTTCTCCAAATTATGAGAATTTTCATCCTTTTGGTTGTCGTGTTTATCCTTGTTTGCGTGATTATATGCCTAATAAACTTTCCCCTCGCAGTATTCCTTGCATTTTCTTAGGTTACAATCCTTCTTATAAAGGGTTTCGTTGCCTTGATCCCACCACCACTAGGCTATATATCACACGACATGCTTAATTTGATGAAACTCACTTCCCTTCCCTTGATAGCTCCCAAGTCCAACCCCTATCCTCTCTCCATATTTCCAATTTCTTGGAACCATGTCTCCTTCATACTGACTTACCCTCATCTTCTATCGCGCCTCCTTCCCAGCACGTTCCTCAATCCGGCTCTTCCCCGTGTGATCTTTGTACTGACCCTGTGGATGAGTCTGTGCAGGCTGTTGATTCTCTTGCAGGTTCTTCTTTGTCGCACCCGGCTTCCAGTCCGCCTTCCACTGAGACCACTACTGAGACCACTACTGAGACCATTGCAGATCCTTCTACTCCGGCATTTCCATTGGCTTCTCATCCTATGCTTACACGAGCTAAAGCTGGAATTTTCAAGACTCGGCATCCAGCGAATCTTGGCATTTTGGGATCCTCTAGACTTCTTCCTGCTCTTCTTGCCTCTACTGAGCCCAAAGGATTTAAATCTGCTGCCAAAAATCCTGCCTGGCTTGCAGCCATGGATGAAGAAGTACAAGCTTTGCAACAAAATCGCACTTGGGTTTTGGTTCCTCGCCCTGCCAACACCAACATTGTTGGTTCCAAATGGGTGTTTCGGACCAAATATTTACCTGATGGATCCATCGAGCGTCTCAAAGCTCGCCTTGTTGCCAAAGGTTATACACAGGTACCTGGTCTCGACTACACTGACACTTTTAGTCCTGTTATCAAGGCTACCATTGTCCGTGTTGTGCTTTCTCTTGCTGTGACTAACAAATGGCCTCTTCAGCAACTTGACGTCAAGAACGCTTTCCTCAATGGTACTCTTACTGAACATGTTTATATGGAGCAGCCGCCTAAGTATATTGATCCTCGTTTTCCTCATCATGTCTATCACTTGCAGAAAGCTCTCCATGGTCTAAAGCAAGCATCTCGTGCCTGGTTTCAGCGCTTCAGCTCTTTCCTCCTTACACTTGGTTTTTCTTGCAGCCGTGCTGACACCTCTCTCTTTGTTTTTCATCAGCAGTCTGGCATTATTTATTGGCTTCTTTATGTTGATGATATTATTATTACTGGCAACAACTCGTCTCTTCTTGACAGTTTTACTCGTAAGCTTCATTCTGAGTTCGCCACCAAGGATTTGGGTTCTCTCAGTTATTTTCTTGGTCTTGAAGCCTCGCCCACTCCTGATGGTCTCTTTCTCAGTCAGTTGAAATATGCACGGGATATTCTCACTCGAGCTCAGCTACTTGACAGCAAACCTGTTCACACCCCCATGGTTGCTTCTCACCACCTTTCTGCTGATGGTCCTCCTTTCTCGGATCCTACTCTCTACCGCTCTCTTGTTGGTGCCCTTCAGTACTTGACCATCACACGTCCAGATATTGCCCATGCTGTCAATTCTATTAGCCAATTTCTGCACGCCCCTACTACAGATCACTTCCTTGCTATTAAGCGTACTCTTCGCTATGTCAAGGGAACACTTCACTTTGGTCTTACTTTTCGTCCGTCTGTCGTTCCTAGTACTCTAGTAGCATACTCGGATGCCGACTGGGCAGGATGTCCAGATACTCGTCGTTCCACCTCAGGCTACTCTATTTATCTTGGCAACAATCTGGTTTCTTGGAGTGCCAAGAAGCAACCGACTGTCTCACGCTCCAGCTGTGAATCTGAGTATCGTGCACTTGCAATGACTGCAGCCGAACTTCTTTGGCTTACACATCTTCTTCATGACCTCAAGGTTCCACTTCCGCAGCAGCCTCTTCTCTTATGTGACAACAAAAGTGCAATCTTTTTAAGTTCCAATCCCATTTCCCACAAGCGGGCCAAGCATGTTGAGTTAGACTACCATTTCCTTCGGGAACTTGTTGTTGCTGGCAAACTTCGCACGCAGTATGTACCATCTCACTTACAGGTTGCTGACATCTTCACCAAAAGTGTCTCTCGCTCTCTTTTTGAATTCTTCCGATCCAAGCTTCACGTCCGTCGACGCTCAGCTTGCGGGGGGGTGTTGAGGATACTTAGCTTTACTCTAAGGCTTAGTATATGCTTACCATATGTGACATATTTGACCCTTAATTCTAGGAATATTTCATTGTATCAATTTACTCCTAATTACCATATATGTTGTAATCAGTCTTTATGCTTTGTATACTGTAAATGGTTATAAATAGAATATACTCACCACTTCACAAGTGTGGTGGTTTTCATCAACTACCACCAATTTTATTTAGCTGTGAAAAGAGTGATGGAAACAAGCATCATACAAAATATACCAAATAACTTTCATTTGCAAGTATTAAACCACAGTTCATAATGCAAAAGAACAACAGCTACCATCAACATCCTGAGTTAGTCCAATAAAATCTGGTAGAATGAGAGAAATGTGCTAAACATGAGTGGTTCTAAAAAATATCTCCTCGTTGGGCCATGAATTTTTTAATGGTAGTGCTTCCTCTCAAAAAGCTCATCTGGACCCCATGGAAACTCTTTGTTACGAATATGCAAATGTGAGTATGGAGGAGGCTCATCGTAATGGAGATCACCCTTCGATAGGTTATAAATTGCTAAAGCAGAGCATGAAACAATGCCTACATATGTTATCTTTTCCCATTTCCCCATCTCACGAGTGTTGTCGTGATGAGCAGAGGATGCAAAGGTGTTCTTGGAAGGGGTAGAGGGTCGGGAGGCACCACGAAGAGCGTTTGAAGACCAAATCAGACCATAGCCATCGCCATTTCTTAGCTTCCTTATCCTCGTTCTGTTGTAGCAAGCTTGAAGTACTTGATTATTTTTTTTTCCATGTCGTCTCTCGATTTTCTCTCTTCTTTAAATAAAACACAATGTTTCATTAAGATGATGTGACAATTACCACCGATTCACGGGCCGATTGTATTTAGCATTTTTCTTTTTGTAAAAGGAATAATGTTACGTGTAATTGTGAAGTACGTAAATATCGTATAATCGTTTTGAAAAAAAGTAAAATCTACTATTAAAAAATTATTATTATTTTTTTAATGTGAATTCCATATTTTCACTTTTTTCAAAGTGATTACTCGACACTCGTGTACTCATGACTGCAACTATCATTTCTCTTATAAAGGTAACACAATCGCTTCAAACAAGTCCGATCTAGAACCACCCAACCCCATGATTGAAGCACCAACAAAATGAGACTTCCTTTCACAATACTCGCCCGATAATCCACATTACAATCGGATTTCGGACACATCTGAAGAACCTTCTGACCGTCGCAAAAGCCAGGAATTTCCAAAGAATCTACCACTTGTCCTAAAAACATATGGTAATCAAACGTTTAATTAGATGTTAAAAGAAATAGTGCTAAATCCACCAAAATCACATATAATACATATTTTCTCTAAGCTTTAATCAATAACAGAATTTATAGTTTTTGCTGACCCAATAAAAAAAACATATGCTTAAGATGTAAAAAAGAAGAAAAAAAAAAAATCCTTTTTAAAGTACTTGGTCTGATAAACTCATCTCATATTTGACCAAAACCCCAAGGCCAATATATGAGCACTCTAATAGTTGATTGGCCATAATTATTGCTGGGGAAAAAAATTAACCAAGCATCTAGAAGGAAAACATGGCACTCTGCTCTCCTGCCACTTAAACGTTAATAGCCACCTCCTCTGAATCTGTCCTGCATCTCAGCTGCCCTGTCCTCTTTCAACTTCTGCACAATTTCAAGTATCTTGGGGTTGAAGAAACGGTCATGAACATACTTCCTCTCCCCAGCTTGAATCTCTTTGATAGCACTAGGATACGGGTTAGGAGGAGGTTTCTTCCCTTGAGCTCGTGCAATCTGCTTTAAGCGAGCATACGCCTTCTTCTTTGCTTTTTTCTCCACCCGGTATTCCATCTAGACATCAAGAAACAGCTGTTAAATTAAGCGAGGGTGGGGTTGGGGATGAAGAACGGAGGGCGCACATTTAGGAAAAGAGATAAATCCAAGAGTCTATAATACACACGTCAGCTACAGCCATTGCTTCTTCCTCACTAACTCCCTGCTCCTTCAGGTCAAGCACCCGCAAACCAAATAAACGAGCCGGAGGTGGATTGTAACCACACAACCTGTAGAAACAGGAAGTCTTAATGAATTAATGTTTGAATCATCGTCATTTGAATCCAGAGAACTAATTCCCTATTTCTAAAATGATCATGATAAGACACTAAACCTAACTTCAAGTAAATTGTACAGTTGAAAAGTCCATGACCTGAAATTGAGGGTTTTATGCATATTATTTGATAGTCAGGAGTTTAATATCAGATATAGACCCACATATCACTAAGATTGATTATGAAAATTAAACAAATCTTCCCTTCAAAAAGATGGAAATCAGTTTAAAGTACATACGATAGAAAAAAACAAAAATACTAGAAAAACTATTTGATAGCCACCAATGACCGGGAAACAAGAAAGGACAACTTGAACATCATCATAGAGCACAAGCAAACCTTAAGTATGGCAAGTAACTTATTTCTTAATAGTTGACTCAAAGTATTTCCGATACATTCAGTTCCTAACTGACATGTCTGAGTTCAACTCAAAAAATAAAGATCAACAGTCCCCATCCTGAAAAACATTTCTGTTCATTTCATTTAACTAATTTTCTTTCCCATTCAGCTCCTAATCACTCCTAGGCATCCAAAGCAGGCAAAAAAAGTAAAAATCATTTCATCAAAAGTTTTAGTAAACAATGAATTTAAAAGAGTTTGCATTGTTAAAATCAAGCAACTAGTCTACTTATGTGTTTGCAAGAATATGCAGGTGTGCACACATGCAACCACAAAACGCTTGTAAATTGAGGTCAGCAACATTAAGAATTGAATCCAAGCACACAGATAGTGAATTCAACCTGTATTACAATATTAGCAAACATTCAAGGTTGCCAACAAAAGAAAGTAGCATGCACTTAAAATAGACATAAAAAAAGGCGATAGTTTTGTTGCCATCTCTTTTCACAGTTTGAAATTTTCTTGATGAGCATACTGCTGTCGCCTTAGGAAACCCAAGTTCATAGCATGCAACGTATGTTTACAAGCACATTATAATTACTGAACTGAAAAGTAGATACCAAACATTGCAGAGAGACTTAGATATAGAAATAAAGCAATACTTGATAGCATCTTCATGTTTCGAGTCCGGATGTTTCTGAAAGAACTTTTTTATATAAACATCCTCAGGTAGACTGATCCTTTTAACTTTCCCATCAGCACGAGGAAATGTTGCAGGTGGTGCACTGCACATAAATTAGCAACATTCTCAAAATTTATGAGCGGCAGCTTAAGGAAGATATGACTAATTTTTATAGAGGTATTTTCCTTTGATAAGTAAAGAACGTGGATCAGTAAACAGATTCTTAACATGGGCATCAATGGCATCAAAAGCTTAATTTTGATAAAGAAGCCATCACATTAAGAATTCGTGAACTCAAAAACAAAAGAATAAGAAAAACCTATATTTATCATCACATTAATGAAATTGAAATACGATGCCATACTCCAGGAACTAAAGTCTTAATTTGATATACGTATATAAGCAAGGCTGAAATACAATTTTGGTCCTTGAAATTTAGCTTTAGATGGAGTTTCATTTTTAAATTTTAAAAAGCAATTGAACAGTTTAGAAGGTAGCAATGCCATCATCACTTCTATTAGTCATGAATCACATTTGAGTGACGGAAGGTTGATGAAGCACAACTACAAACAATTGGTGGATGGAAGGATAAAATTGTTCCCAGCGACGCAATTCAAACTTTGTAAATTTCAGGAATGAACATCCGAAATAGGTCAAACTGCAAAACTTGACTGTAAACAGAATACCTTCAGGACACGTAGTCTTCTATTATATCATTCACCAATGTGTTCTTTAGTAATTAAACATCTAAATCGGCACAGAAATACCCAAACAAACATCTTGACAACCTTCAACAATCAATTTAGCAAGTGAAGAAACGAAAAGGCACAAATCTGAATTTGGATTGGTCAGATTTGAAACCATAACGAGACAATGGGTCCAGAAATTAAGAAACTTTAACGTACGAAGCCCAGGGAGCTCAGAAGCTCCTTGCTCTTCTTTCCAATCCCACCATTTTTGTATCATAGAACCACAGAATAATATAAAATAAAACCTAACTTGAAAACCACATAAACATAAAACCTAAAACTCACTGAATTCAACCATATGAATAAGAACTAGACGTGAACGACTTTCAAAGTCACATAGAGAGAGAGAGAGAAAGAGAGCGCGACGAACTGTTCCATGGCTTTGAGCCAGACGGGCTCAGCCTTGGCCAGGCCCTTTACGAGCTTTCTGGTTCGAGTAAGCAAATCCCCTTTCATGAAAGACATGGCTGCCTCTTTCGCTGCTCTGCTTCGAGTTCTCTTCTCCACTCTCTTCCGACCATGAATATGAAAGTACTGAAGAAGAATACGACGACGTATGCATCCATTTGCAGCTGAGATAGATCTTCGAGAAACCTAGATGGGCTAGATTAAAAAAACAAAAAACTATACTTGGATCTGGGCTCAGACGCAACATGCCGAGATTCTGGTCCTGGGCCAATGCGAAAATATGCCTTACTATAGTCCACCTGCCGTGGGTCAACGTTTGGATGATGGCAAATAATTTCCCTTACTTTTTTATTGTTATGCTTTTGGGTCAACTTTACGCTTCTGATAGATTTTTTTTTTTCTAATAATTTCTCATATTTTACTCTACGTGGACATAAAGTTTTCTTCTTCTTTTTGTTTTTTTTTTCATTGGGTAATATTTCTGCATATTTTTGCTAATGAGGTATCGAAAATTATAGTTAAAAATCTAAAGATATATGGATATAGAAAAATGATATCTACAGTCCAGTTAGGATATGTAAGTCGCCTCCTTAATTTAAAAAAAAAATGAATTTAAGCATAAAGGAGTCTCAATCTCAAGTTGTCTATACAACAGAGTCAAACACATCAACAAATCAAGCATGAACAAGAAATAGAATAAGCTCACAAATAAAGCTAGCTCTTAGAGTAATTTTATACATCACTTGAAAAATTCAAAATTGGATGCTCAAAAAGAATATTTTCTCATAAAGTATTAAATTGCATTTTTCACATGTTCATGATATATTTAAATTATTAAAAGTTTAAAATTTGAATTTTTTAAAGATGATTAATTGTCATTTTTCACATGTGCATGACATGATTAAAAGTTTGAATTTTGAAAATTTGAAAAATGATTGATTGTCATCTTTCACATTGTGTGGATAATATTTCTGTATATTTTTGCTAATGAGGTATCGAAAATTGTAGTTAAAAATCTAAAGATATATGGATATAAAGAAATGATATCTACAGTCCAGCTAGGGTATGTAAGTCTCCTCCTTAATTTAAAAAAAAAAATGAATTTAAGCATAAATGAGTCTCAATCTCAAGTTGTTTATACAACAGAGTCAAACACATCAACAAATCAAGCATGAACAAGAAATGGAATAAGCTCACAAATAAAGCTAGCTCTTAGAGTAATTTTATACATCACTTGAAAAATTCGAAATTGGATGCTCAAAAAGAATATTTTCTCATAAAGCATTAAATTGCATTTTTCACATGTTCATGATATATTTAAATTATTAAAATTTTGAAATTTAATTTTTTGAAAGATGATTAATTGTCATTTTTCACATGTGCATGATATGATTAAAAATTTAAATTTTGAAAATTTGAAAAATAATTGATTGTCATCTTTCATATTGTGTGGGTAATATTTCTGCATATTTTTGCTAATGAGGTATCGAAGATTGTAGTTACAAATCTAAAGATATATGGATATAGAAAAATGATATCTACCAGCTAGGGTATGTAAGTCTCCTCCGTAATTTTAAAAAAAATGAATTTAAGTATAAAGGAGTCTCAATCTCAAGTTGTCTATACAACAGAGTCAAACACATCAACAAATCAAGCATGAACAAGAAATGGAATAAGCTCACAAATAAAGCTAGCTCTTAGAGTAATTTTATATATCACTTGAAAAATTCGAAATTGGATGCTCAAAAAGAATATTTTCTCATAAAGCATTAAATTGCATTTTTCACATGTTCATGATATATTTAAATTATTAAAAGTTTGAAATTTGAATTTTGAATTTTTGAAAGATGATTAATTGTCATTTTTCACATGTGCATAACATGATTAAAAGTTTGAATTTTGAAAATTTGAAAAATGATTGATTGTCATCTTTCACATTGTGTATGCTTTATTTGAAAATTCTGAAAAGTGATTGATGCTCTTTTTGACATATGCAAAAGGTATGTGATTTTGTTTGAAAATTTTGAAAAGTAAATAATACTTCTTTTGTCATATGCGAGAAGTAGAAGATTTGATTTGAAAATTTTGGAAAGTGAATGATATTGTCTTTGACAATTGCAAAAAGAAAAACTTTTATTTGAAAATTTTGAAAAGTGAGTGGTGCTCATTTTTTACATATGAATTTTTTTAAATTTGAAAATGAAGTCTCGTATACTTATAAATAGTTTAATTGAGATCTTCAAATACATAACAAGAGCATACATACATCAATTCTAAATTTTACAACATTCATGCATAGCTTTCAATCTCTTTTCTCTAAGCATTGAGCTTTAACCCTTGTTCATTTTGAGAGAGATATAGTTTGAGCTGTATTATTTTTATTTCACTCGTTGAGGAGTATTTTTCTGATAACTTACCCACTATCAGCTCTTGTAAAAGGATGCGTATAACTCTTGTGGGTGTAGAAAGTGTTCTACATAAGAAAGAATTGAATCGCCACGTGTAAGTTAATCGTAAGTGTAGAAGGTATTCTACACGGACTCTTTGTAGCGGTATTGCTCAAATGTGTAATATGTTTCTATCTCCACCTGAAAGAGGTTGAATAGTGAATTGGGAATACTCAAGGGGTAGCTTGAGATGATCAGGACGTAGGCAGTGAGGCTGAATCTCGTTTAAATGCTGAGTTTGCTTCTCTCTTACCCTTACTCTTTATATTTACTGCTACTTCATATTTTGTTCATATTTTATATTGTGTATTTAGTTTATAATTGTCAATTTTAAATAAACCCCATTCACCCCCCTCTTTTGTTAGACATATGGGCAACATTATATTTTATGTGAGAATTTAAAAAAGTTATAATTATGAGATAAGATGAGATGAGATGAAATATTTTTACTATTCAAACGGATTTTGAATTTAATAAATCATTGTACGTATAAAACTCATGAGGTGGAAGGCCTTAATGTACAAAGATTAATGCGGACCCAAACAATAATGTGATAATAAAATGATGTGCAGCAAAACCTCCTCCCCTTCCAAAAAGATAAAAAGAGGAATTATATAAAAATGAATAACAAACATGATCTGATCTGCAACGTCGTACGTACGTTTGTAGAAAATTCATGTATTGTCTCTCCTTTTATTTGTTTCCAGGTTTCCAGTACAGCTCGTGCGTACTTAATTCCTTCCTAATTAATTAAATCCTACTCATCATCATCCTCGTCTTCGTTTTCATCATAGTTGAAGGGTAGAGGAACAGACTTGAATGCACGGTACTTGCCAACATTGTTCAAATGCTCATTCTCCAACCTGATCATGTTGTAAATCACCAGAAAAATCGAGAACAAAATATATTTACACAAAAGCTGTGATCTCAACAAGTATAAAGTAGTACTCTTGGTTACCTGAAGAAATTCCAAATTCCACGACGAATGATTTCTAGGCTGGCTAAAAGGGTGATTAAAGATTCTGGATGCATGAAAGATAGCTCGAAACACAAAACAGTTCTCAACCAGGCAAACCTGAGGAGGACATTCAACACCTGCATATAATATTGCCATGAACTCAAAAAAATTGTGAGTACTGCCGGATGCTGATGAAAACTGATCTCCGTAAGTACTGAAGTCGTTCAATTACTCACCATGGCTCCAAAATAGACACTTTTGTGAGGGATCAGAAGCTTGTCTCTCAACCAGCGGTTCTTGGATTGCCGTTGCAGGAGTCCCCAGTCGAAGAAAAGGTCCCAATATGTACTGATAATTGATGCAATGGCTGAGAAAACCCATGCTAGCGTCTTCCAACCCGATGATTTCTCGTCAAGGCTGGAAGCTGTTCTCATGCAAACGGCCACAATTGTAACAAAATATTTCAGCCCGTTGTATCCTTGCATAGCATCTTTCTCTTCGCATAGGCGACGGAGGCACTGACAAAATGAAAGGAACAAGTGCATGCAACATTATATAATAATCATTTTGAGTTGCAGCGAAAGGTTAAAGCCCTCGTGCGTCTCAAAAGTTTAACCCGGACCGCCTTGCGTGCAAGCCGAAGGTCAGTTTTCAAGACTAGTTCGCAACCCATCTAAACTCATCTCACTACTATTCATTACTATTCATCAATTTTAATTCACAAATATCACTACTATTCACAATCTATCTTACTATTATTCACAATTTATCTCAACTCATCTTTGAATTTAAACGACATTTATCTCAAAAATCTAAGCCATAAGGAATGGATGAATTTAACAATTTGATTGATATTCTCCAGTAGTGAGCTGGGTACCTGAAGGAATCGAGACCAGTATGGAATCACTGCAACAATGTAGAAGAAAGCTTTGTACATGTCGCTGTCTTTGCAAGTGTTTTCTCTGTGCTTGTAGTCTCCCCAACCGTAGTAGCATATGTAGAACTCCAAACTTCTAAAGGCTTGCACCTGGCTAGTAAGCTGATCTGCCAACAAGAAATCTGGGAGTGTGACCTGTCGTATAAAGAAACTCACAAACTTTTATAAACGCCCACCTCAGTTCAATGTCATTCTAAAACTCTTGCATCATAATCAGTTGTCGACCACAATACGTACCTTGTACAAAGGAGCACAGATACAGTGAAAGAGACGTGTAAGGAAGAAGAAACGACTTGAGCGGTACATGACGTTGAATGGGCAGAAAAATATGATAACTACAAGCTACAGATCAGAAAGATCAGAGGATAAATTAATTCTGTGTGTGTATTCAGAATTTAGATTGGGAAAAATTAGGTAATATTTAAAGTTCTATTATATATATGCTGATCTTACAAGAAGCAAGCCAAGAGGCAAAAGTTCAGTCAATTCTTTGTAAGCTTTCGTTTTTGGGTCCATTTCCATGTCAAGGTTTAAGAGGACACTAGCTAGGGCTAGTACTGCAAGACCAAAGCTGAGGAGGAGAACTTGTCGGTACCCCAACTCGGTTCCTTGCTTGAATCCGAATATGAAGGAATAGTTGACTCGGTACCGCCTCCAGAAGTATATGTTTGCAGCATACAGTACTGTGTGAAGAACGATGAAGCCAAACAAGCTGCGCGAGCGAGGAAGTTTATAAATATTGAAACATTGTAATACAAGAGAGTTTTTAATTTCCAGCTCTTTCTTGGAAATATTGAAAGCATGCCGCGTGTTCATCTGAATCTTTTATTTTATGTTATTTATTTTTAAAAGCTTAAATGTTCTTCTCATCATAGCATGCAAATTAAACTTATGCCCCGTTCGGGTCTTGTGAACCAGGGCATAATTTTTGATAGAGCTAGTTAATTTCAAGCTTGTGTGATAAGATCATCAGTTTATCTAAGTTGATAGGCCAGCCAGCACAAGTTTTAAAATAAAATAAAATAAACAATTTAACTTTTTCAAATTTCAAAATAATAATAATATTTAAAAAATATATTCTAACAATATTTTATTCAATTTTTAACTTTTATTTTAATTCATCTACGAAAACAAATGAGGCCTTAAGCCATTTTAATCTCTTAACACAATTTTTCTGTCTTCTCCCTGCTCTTTAATTTTTCATATGCTGTGAAAGTACTAGTGATCCTAATTAAGTTCTAATCATAATTATTCCTCATTTGATGATCTTCTCATTTAATTAAATACTTTACGGAATGATCGGTTCGTTTATTAACGAGAAGTTTTGGTCCACACGTGAAGGAGTGTTGAAATGTGTAATCTAAATAATTAAATCCGTCTAATACTATTGGTTTAAATCTTTGGGATAATTAATGATTAACATTATAAATGCATAAACAAACATGGAATTAAGTAGGATTATGTTGCAGTTCTTAATTATAAATTTGTTGGAGCGGATCAGATCATATGTATAAATATATATATATATATATATATATAATATATTAGGCATATATAGAGAGAAATGAAGTACTTAATTACCTATATAGGGGAAACATGTTATCCATGTAACGAGTCGCCCCTTCCTCATACATGATTTTACGAGCACGTATAATTAAAATAAGAGCTAATATCAGAGCTGCTGTGCCGCCAGCCAAAAAACCTGAAATTAAAGTTTTCCATTAATCATGACCATGAGATGAGATCCAAATTAAGGCAAAGAAATGGCCGATCACATGATCATGATTAGTTCATATCGATGGATCAAAGATCTTGCGTACCCATGGAAAATGTTATCCGATGTCTTTCTCTCTTTGCCTTGGGTCTTAAGATGTTCATGCCTCTAATGCGGTTAGAGTTGGAGAAATGCTTGATGAATGTAGCTTCAGTCCTTTCCATAAACTTGGTAACCTGCAATTGGCAAATGGCAGCAGCTACGTACATGATCTGAGATTCAGACTATATAGAAAGACCGGACAATATTATAAATTAATGCAATATCGGACAAATTAATTAAGCAAATAATTAGTAGCTAGCAACCCCCTTTTCGCAAGCGAAACTTAAAGGTCTGAGCCGGTCGACCTTGATCTCCTCTTAATTTCATGCACTTCACCTAGGCCGATTAATCTAGAAATGATCTCACCTCAACAGAGCTGCCGAGGAAGGAGTTATCCACCATTTTCATGTAAGATTTTGATGCATCTCTTGAAGTGATCTGCAATGTTAAATATTACAATTAGGACCAAAGTATCATTAATATATATTGCATGTCTAAGTACTCATAGAAAAGGCTAGAAAAAGCTAGCTAGCTAACTAGCTGTAGTACTTCTTCCATCACAGCAAATGTTAATTTTTGCATTTTTTTACTTAGTTTGTTGTTTTTGATAATTAGCTTGTCAATTGGTTTTATATTTTAAGTTAGTCACATGGCTGTGCTGAAGACACACACACATATATACTTTGTATAATCTTTTTGACTTTTTAGTGAAAAGTAACTAGAACCTTCCAGTACTTTCATCTGTTATGGTATCAGATTTTTCACATCCGCCCAAATAGAATTGTCTCAAGTACGCCCTTCGTCTTCCATGGTGCTAACCTCATCTTCTTTGATTGCTGATGCTGCTAGTCCGTATTTCTTGCATCCAAGTGATAACCCTGACGTTATTCTTATCACACAACTTTTGATCAGTGATAACTATCACACTTGGGCTAGATCCATGTCCATGGCATTGTCTGCGAAAAATAAGCTAGGGTTTGTCGACGGTACAATTCTCAAACTCGTTAATACTATTGATCCTATGTTTTTTTCTTGGACATGTTGTAACAACATGTTTATTTCTTGGATTCTCAACTCTGTTTCCAATGAAATTTCTGCTATTGTTCTTTATATAACCACTACATGTGAGATCTGGAACGATCTCAAAGAGAGATTTTCTCAGAAAAATGGACCGCATATTTTTCAATTACAAAAGAGTATTTCCACTCTTTCTCAAGGCCAACTCTTTGTGAGTGACTATTTTACTAAGTTGAAAGCCCTCTAGGATGAGTTGCTTAATTACAAGCCACCTCCAGCTGTTCTTGTGACAGTTCACATTTTGAACAGCTATGTTCAACAAGAACATGTTCTTCAATTTTTTATGGGCCTCAATGAGTCATTTTCATCTGCAAGGGCTCAGATTTTGTTAATGGAGTCTTTGCCTCCACTTAACAAAGTTTTTTCGCTGGTTTTACAATAGGAGCAACAACGTGATATTTCTATTGAATCATTGTCTTCCACTGAGGCACATGCCTTTGCTCTTATGTCTGATATTCTCGTATCTAGAAAGTCTCCATTCAAAAAGGAACGCCCAATTTGTAAACATTGTGGGCTTACTCGTCATATGATTGAGAAGTGCTATAAACTCCATGGCCAGGATACAAACCTAAATCTCGGCAACAGTCCATGGCCAATCAAGTTGTTCTTAGTGACAACTCTTCCACGACTGCATCTCTTTTTTCATTAACTCAGACTCAATATCAACAGCTATTGGATATGCTTCAATCCAGTACATCCTCTAAATCTACTCTTGTTGTTAACACCATACCTTCTACTTCATCTCCAATGTTTGGTATATTTTCTCATACTAGTCATTCCATTTTCTCATCCACCAAAAATGCTTTATCTATTTCTGATTGCTCTTCCTAGATTCTTGATACGGGAGAAACAGACCATATGGTTCCATCTGTTACATTTTTTCCTCTGTCACTTCTACTATTAATACTATTGTCCAACTTCCCAATGGGCATTGTGTTTCAGTTACACATGTTAGTACAGTTCGTGTTTTAGAACATCATGTTCTTCAAGATGTTTTATGTGTTCCTTCCTTTACATTCAAGTTAATTTCTAATAGCAAATTAACTAAATCTCTCACGTTTCCTTTTCTCTTCTGATGTGTGCCTTATTCAGGACCTGATCCATTGGAAACTGATTGGAGTGGGTAGACAAAGAGGAGGTCTTTACATGCTGCAAGAATCATGCTCTTCTTTTTCTCCTTCATCAAATTTATCTTGTATCTCTAGTTCTAATAATAAATTGTAGCCATATACTTTTTCTGCATCTTTAAAATGTTACGTGTTTGAACTTTGTCATAATAGGTTGGGACATCCTTATGTTTCTAGAATGCATTTTCTGCATACATTTGTTCCTAACTTTGTTATATCTGCCTTACCATGTTCAATTTGCTCATTAGCTAAACAAAAAAAAGCTTTCATTCCCTAATAATAATAATTTCTCTGAATTGCCTTTTGATCTCATTTATTGTGATGTGTGGGGACCATTTTCCATTCCCACTGTTGAAGGCTATAGATTTTTTTTAACTATTGTTGATGATTATACATGTGCTACTTGGGTTTATCTTTTTAAGAGCAAATTAAGTTGCACTTCTTGTCCAGAATTTTTTTCATATGATCAAAGCACATTTCACTGCTAAAATTTTTTTAAAAAAAATCGTACTGATCATGGTATTGAATTTTTCCTGTCTTCCTTTCTCACCTCTAAAGGATTCATAAAAAAGGCTGTGTTGAAACTCCACAGAATTTTGTGTGGAGAGAAAACATCAGCACATTCTGAATACCGCTTGAGCTTTAATGTTTCAATCTCATTCGCTTCTTCATTTTTGGGGTGATGCTATCCTTATAGCCACTCATATCATAAATAGACTTCCAACCCCTGTTTTGAAACACAAATCTCATTTTGAGCTTTTGTTTCAAACTTCTCCGTCCTATACTCATTTAAAGACCTTTGGATGTTTGTGTTTTGCTTCTACACTACATCGATCTCAGATCGAATTTGATCCTCGAGCTTGTAAGTGTATATTTATTGGCTATCCTTTTGGTAATAAAGGTTATAAACTCTTAGATATTGCCAATAATCAAATTTTTATCTCTCGACATGTTGTTTTTCATGAACATGTTTTTCCTTATAAAGATGTCAATCTCTCATCTCTTTCTCCTGCCATGTCACCTTTAAATCCAATAATTCCTTTACCTCTACTTGTTGAATTTTCAACAATAGATCCTTTAACTGTGTCTTCAACAACATCTTCCCCAAATCATGTTTCTCTTGGGGACTCTTCTCCTCCTTCTAATATTCCTACTTTCATACCAAGAATCCTATTGTCCAAGTTCATAATCCTAATATTCCACCCGTTCATCCTCGGAGATCCAATAGAATTAGAGGTGCTCTTGGTTACTTGCAAAATTTATATTGTAAATCCTCTACTGCACACTCTACATCAGATTCTAGAACAAGTATCACCTCTTCAATGACACAATATGATCTTTCTAGCTTTCTTTCTTATCATCGCTTGCCTCCTAATCATAAATCCTTTGCATTAGCCATTACTGCTGGTATTGAACCTGAATTTTACCATCAAGCAATCAAGCACTCTCATTGGAGAGATACTATAGCTGCTGAGATTGCAACTTTGGAAGCCAATAATACTTGGATTGTTACCACTTTACCCTTTGAAAAACATCCCATAGGATGTAAATGGGTTTATAAAATCAAATACCGTGCTGATGGCTCCACAGAACGGTATAAAGCTAGACTTGTTGCAAAAGGTTACACCCAAAATGAGGGACTGGATTATTCTGAAATATTTTTCCTAATGGCTAAAATGATTACTGTTAGAACTTTACTTGCTATAGCTACTGTCCAAAATTGACATTTAGTTCAACTTGATGTGAATTATTCCTTTTTACATGGGCATTTGTTGGATGAGGTCTACATGAAAATGCCATCTGGTTTTAATATTAAGGGGGAGTCCAAAGTATGCAAATTGACTAAATCTCTATATGGGCTAAAACAGTCTCCACGCCAATGGTTCTCAAAATTCTCTAATACTCTTATTGATATGGGTTTTGTGCAATCCAAAACTGATTACTCACTTTTTACAAAATCTCAAGGGTCTTCTTTTACTGTTCTTCTTGTCTATATTGATGATATTGTGATAGCAAGTAATGATATCAAATCTGTGGAGTGTTTGAAAATCTTGCTTGATCGAAAATTTAAACTCAAAGATCTTGGGTAGCTTAAGTATTTCCTTGGTTTGGAGCTAGCTAGATCTCCAGAAGGGCTTTCTTTGTGTCAAAGAAAATATGCTCTTGAGATTTTGCAAGATGTTGGCTTTCTTGGGGCCAAACCAACCTTTTTTCCTATGTAGTAGAATCTTAGACTTACTAAAAGTGATGGAGAGTTGTTGACAGACCCAACAGTTTTTCGAAAATTGATTGGTAGGCTCTTGTATCTCACTATTACAAGGCCTGATCTTTTCTATTCAGTTCATCTGCTCAGTCAATACATGGACAAGGCTAGACAACCTCACTTGGTAGCAGCTTATCACATTTTATAGCACATTAAAAACACTCCAGCACATGCTCTTTTCGTTCCAGTTGATAACTCTTTTAACAATTAAAGCTTTTGCATATTCAGATTGGGCATATTGCCCTGACAGCAATCAATCTACAACTTGTTTCCCCGTATTTCTTGGTGATTCTTTGGTTTCTTGAAAATCAAAGAAACAACCAATTGTTTCTCGTCCATCCACTAAAATTGAATATAGATCAATGGCATCTACTACTTGCGAGATTGTTTGGCTTCTCACCCTTCTCTCTGATTTTCATATACCTCATACTCAAAGTGCTCAATTGTTTTGTGACAGTCAAGCTGCCCTACACATTTCAGCCAACCCGATGTTTCAAGAACGCACCAAATACATTGAGTTGGATTGTCATTTCATACGGGAGAAGATACAAATTGGAGTAATCAAGACTTTTCATCTAGCATCACAGCGCCAACTAGTAGATGTGCTCACTAAAGCCCTTGGACATCAACATTTTCTGCAATTAATCACCAAGATGGGAGTTCACTCCATTTACTCTCCATCTTGAGGGGGAGTATCACAACACATGTTAATTTTATGTATTTTTTACTTAGTTTGTTGTTTTTGATACTTAGCTTGTCAATTGGTTTTATATTTTAAGTTAGTTAAGCGGTTGTGCTGAAGACACATATATATGAATATACTTTGTATAGTCTTTTTGAATTTTTAGTGAAAAGTAACCAAAACCTTCCAATCCTTTCATCTATTATCTTCTCTCTTTTAATTACGTAGAATAGATAATAAATTTAAGTGTATAAATTCAACAATTCCTATTAGTTTAAATTTTTTTTTAGATGATTATTTTTGGTGCTTTAACATTGCAAATTTCACCAAATTAATATTATATGCATGAAGTACTAGAATCTACATATATGTACCCTTCAAATTATATCTTTTAAATGATCCAGTACCTTAGCAGTCTAGTCCAACTCCTGTATAATATCCTAGCTAGCTAGCTCCAAAGAGATTTTTGTAAATGACCAAATAGATTTTGGCTAAGGATCAATATAGGTTGGTATATAATTTTTCTCACATCTCCTTGATCTTCTAGCCTACGTACGTATGATCATATACGTTGTTAGGGTGCTCATTGGAGGGATGAGGGTGGTGCAAATAAACCCTAGAGAAGAGGGATATGACGCACGAGGAAAAGGGAAATCTAATCTGTGAAGTCGAAGGGAACTGAAGCTAAGTGCAAGTGGTTATGTTAGGGCATCTCGGAACGACATCGTTTGGGAAGAAAGGAATGAAACACTGCATATGAGATAAGAGCTTGTAATAATCTGTGGTGTCTCAACACTGCGTTTCACTTACTTGAAATGCAGTGTTTAAAGGGTT
Source organism: Juglans microcarpa x Juglans regia (assembly GCF_004785595.1). Lineage (NCBI taxonomy): Eukaryota > Viridiplantae > Streptophyta > Magnoliopsida > Fagales > Juglandaceae > Juglans > Juglans microcarpa x Juglans regia. The sequence goes on along the minus strand of NC_054598.1, from coordinate 11,222,733 downwards.
GTGACCCTATCTTTGTTTTACTGTTATTTTTCTCAACATTTGCTATCATTCACTGTTACTGTTATTTTTCTTATTTCATGCATTACATTCTGTTAGGATGTCAGAGTATATAGGGAGGATGGGGAAAACCTAGAGGGGATTAGAGAATCAAGAACTTTCTAGATTAATTTGTAGAGGTTGGGTTGCCCCGAACAGACCCATGACTCTTTTCCATTGAATGAAATCTTCCCATCTTTTACGTCTTCATCTCTTCTGAAGCTTTATCCTTCATACATCTTCATTTACGTTAACACTCTTTCAGCAATACACAAGCAGGGCCTAACATTTGGTATCCAAAGCCTTCATCCTGATGGCAGACAACACACGCTCCAGGCAGCAGCTAGAGGCCCTCTAAAAGCAGGTGGATTCACATCAAGAAGTCATGCAAAATGTGCATGGAAGGTTAGATCATCTAAATAAAAGATTAGAACAACTTACTGATATGATGAGAACTATGATGGCACACCAGAATACTAATGTTAATTGAGAGTTACAAGTGGGTCATGAACGGGAGTTACCTCCCAGGGGTATGGGTAATAGGGGAGTCCATTTGGATTTTCACCATTTTAATGGTGATAACCCAGCAGGGTGGGTTTTTAAGGCCACACAATATTTTGAATTCCATCAAACACCTCCTGCCTAGAGGTTACTAATGGCTTCTTATAAAATGGAGGGTGAGGCCTTAGTGTTGTACCAAGACGCTGCAGATTCTGGATAGTTTACTTCATGGGAAACATTTGTGAAGGCCTAATTTTATGGTTTGGCTCTACGGCTTACGATGACCCTATGGAAGCACTCACAAGACTTAAACAAACTTCATCTATAGCAATGTATAAAGCCCAGTTAGAAGCATTATCAAATTGTTTGAGGGGGTTGTCTGACCATCATAAGCTTAGTTGCTTTATGAGTGAGCTAAAAGATTAGATCTGTCTACCCATCTGCATGCTAAATCCCATTAATCTAGGGGCAGCCTTTGCTCTAGCTAAAATCCAAGAGGAGTACCTAGCCTCTACCAGGAGAGTTTTCATGTTTGGCCCAGAAAGACCATTCACACAATCTAGAAATTTTTTACCACATCAATTTTAAGCCTAAATATACATCACCAAATAGAAGAATTTCCTCCATTTCTATGGATGATAAGCGTTGCAAGGGGCTTTGTTACCATTGTGAGGAAAAATGGAACCCAAATCACATGTGTAAATCTCCTAAGATTTATGTGCTACAAGGCCAAAGTGAAGTGGAAGATGTAGGGGGAGTGCGCAGTGAAGAACACGAAGATCATGTGCTGGAAATGGGGGAGGCCTTCAATTCCCTTACCTGCTGTAACCTTGGAGACTGAACCAGAAATTTCTTTATATGCAATCTCCTGAACACCGAGTATTAATAAGATGAGACTCCTAGAAAGAATTGGTCAGGAATAGGTCGTTGTTCTCATCGATTCAGGGAGTACACATGATTTCATTGACTCATCTATTATCTTGAAAACCAAACTCAAAGTCGATACGACTAAGGGCTATCTGTCAAGATAGCTAATGGTGACTTGGTGCAAAGTGAAGGTTATTCCAGTAGTATATGCACCAGCATACAAGGTAACCATTTTTAACCTTCTTTTTACGTCTTATCATTGGGTGGCTGTGATATTGTCTTTGGGGTAAATTGGCTAGTGACTTTAGGCCTGATTATTTGGAATTTCTCGAAGTTGATTATGGAGTTTTCATTTGCTAATACATGGGTTTGTTTAAGGGTGGGAATGGGTTTTTATTACAATTGGTGGGCATCGAGTTGGAACAAAAATCAGACACTGTCTCGAGGGAAATTAAGAGTGTCCTCAACAAATTCCAACAAGTTTTTGATACACCAAAAGGGTTATACCACCCTTTAGGTCTCATGACCATATGATTATTTTGAAAGAAGGCACTTAACCAATTTCAACTAGACCATACCATTACCTGTATTACCAAAAGGCAGAGATTGAGAAAATTATGATGGAACTGTTGTCCACTAGGGTAGTCAGGCCAAGTAATAGTCCTTTTTTATCCCCGGTGTTATTAGTGAGGAAGAAGAATGGTAGTTGGCACCTTTTGTGGATTATAGGGCACTTAACCAAGCCACAATTAAGGATAAGTTCCCTATACTGCTGGACGAGTTATGTGGGGCAGTGATTTTTTCTAAGCTGGATTTGCGGTCCGATTATCACCAGATCAAGGTAGCCCCTGATGATGTGCCCAAAATGGCCTTTAGGACATATGAGGGGTACTATGAGTTTCTTGTGATGCCCTTCGGGCTCACTAACGCCCCCTCTACTTTTTAAGGCCTTTTGAACACCATTTTTCGTCCATTTTTTAGGAAATTTGTGTTGGTTTTTTTTACAACATTTTGGTTTATATTAAATCATCGGAAGAACACTTGGGTCATCTCCAACAAGTTGTAGAGGTCCTGAACAACTACAAACTCTATACTAAACTCTCAAAGTGTAGTTTTGGGGTTGTTGAAATTGATTATTTGGGGCATCTTATCAATTTTGAAGGGGTTAAAGCCGATCCTTCTAAAGTGGTAGCAATGCTGGAATGGCCCACACCAGCCAGTATTAAGTCCCTCCGTGGATTTTTGGGACTAAGGGGTTATTACTGTAAGTTCATAAAACATTATGGTTTAATTGCCACTCCACTCACCCAGCTGTTAAAGAAAAATGCCTTTCTATGGTCTGAAGATGCTAATACAACCTTCCTTGAGCTGAAACAGGCCTTATCATCACCCCCAGTTCTAAGGTTACCAGATTTTTCACACCCTTTCACTATTAAATGTGATGCCAATGGTAGGGGTATTGGAGCAGTGTTAATGCAGTTTAATCAGCCCATTGCCTTCTTGAGTAAGGCCCTAAAGGGTAAAGCCCTCATGTTATCTACATATGAAAAAGGATTTTTTGCAGTGGTAACAACAGTTCAAAAGTAGCGGCCTTACTTATTGGGCCAATCCTTTATTATTAAGACGGACCAACAAGCGTTAAAGTACATATTGGAGCAAAGGGTAGGCACGGGTGCACAACAGAAATGACTTAGCAAATTGCTGGGCTGTGACTTCACTATTGTTTACAAGAAGGGCACGGAGAGCAAGGTAGCAGATGCTTTATCAAGAAAAGGGGAAGAAAAGTCCACACAACCAGGATTATTGGCCATGATTTCATTTCCTAACCCGGATTGGGTTGAGGAATTAAAATCTAGCTATAGTGAATCAGCTAACATGTAAGATTTGATTACTAGACTCTCAAGTAACTCAAATCCACCCAAGGGTTTCCATTTACAACAGGGGTTGCTTATCAAAAATGGCAGAATTGTCATTGTTCCAAATTCTAAGTTTACGACTAAGGTGCTGCATTTTATTCACGATGATCCCTTAATAGGTCATTAGGGATATTTAAAGACGTACCACAGAGCCAAAAGAGACTTTATATGGAAGGGCATGAAGCGTGACACTAAGAAAATGGTGAGGGAATGCCTACTATGTCAGTCAATCAAAAATGAAACTACCACCCTAATAGGGTTACTACAATCCCTGCCCATCCCACAAAAACCTTGGAATGACATTTCTGTGGACTTCATCGAAGGGCTACCTAAGTCTCATGGTTTTGATGTTATTTTGGTGGTGGTGGATCGACTCACTAAACTTGGGCATTTTATAACCCTAGCCCATCCCTACATGACTTCCACTGTGGCTGAATTATTTATGAAACATGTTTTCAAATTACATGGTTTACCTAAATATATTGTTTCTGACAGAGACCTAGTGTTTATTAGCTCTTTTTGGAAGACTCTTTTTACACTGCAGGGATCCTCACTCAACTACAGCTCAGCCTATCACCCTCAGAGTGATGGCCAAATGGAGGCCTTCAACAAGTGCCTCGAGGGCTACCTCAGATGTTATGCGGGAGCAAAGCCTAATCAGTGGGCTCAATGGTTCGCCCTAGCCAAATGGTGGTACAATACGTCCTATCATGCATCTACAAAGCTGACACCCTTTAAATTTGTGTATGGCTACCCCCCCTTAATTTCCTACATTCCAAGGACATCTTTGAATGATTCAGTGGACAAACTCTTACGCACATGTGAAGAAACATTACAGTTACTCAAAGAAAATTTATAGCATGCCCAACAACGCATGAAACATTATGCTAATAAGAAAATAGTGGAACATGAATTCATAGTGGGAGATTGGGTGTACCTTCGCATGCATCCCTAGGCAAGCATCTCTAGCCACCAGACGCAACTTGAAGCTTTCACCCCGCTTCTATGGGACTTTTCAGATCACGAAACGAGTAGGAACTATCGCATATCACCTGGATTTACCCACAATAGCCAAGATCCATCCCACCTTCCACGTTTCATGCTTGAATAAGAAAGTGGGATCCCAGACTCAGCCGTTGTCAACGCTGCCTCCAGTGGATACTCAGGGTGAACTCCTTCCAGAACCGAAGTCCATAGTTGACCCCTCATCCGACACCATAGGAATAAGACATTGACCGAAGTCCTTGTTAAATGGTCTGGGATTTCAAAGGAAGATAACACGTGGGAAAATTTTTGGAGACTTAACACCTTTACCAGCACTAGTTGGGCAAGGTGCTGTAAGGGGGGAGCTTGTTAGAGTCCTCACCAGCGGGATGAGGGTGGTGCGAAGAAACCCTAGAGAAGAGGGATATGCATATGAGGAAAAGGGGAATCTAATCTGTGAAGTCAAATGGAACTGAAGCTAAGTGCAAGTGGTTATGTTAGGGCATCTCGGAACGACATCGTTTGGGAAGAAAGGAAGGAAACGTTGCGTATAAGATAAGAGCTTGTAATAATCTGTGGTGTCTCAACACTGCGTTTCACTTACTTGAAATGCAGTGTTTAAAGGGTTGTGACCCTATCTTTGTTTTATTGTTATTTTTCTCAACATTTGTTGTCATTCATTGTTACTGTTATTTTTCTTATTTAATTCATTACGTTCTGTTAGGATGTCAGATTATATAGAGAGGATGGGGAAAACCTAGAGGGGATCAGAGAATCAAGAACTATCTAGATTAATTTGTGGAGGTTGGGTTGCCTCAAACAGACCCAGGGCTCTTTTCCATTGAATGAAATCTTCTCATCTTTTACATCTTCATCTCTTCTGAAGCTTTATCCTTCATACATCTTCAGTTACGTTACTACTCTTTTAGCAATACACATGCAGGGCCTAACATTTGGTATCCAAAGCCTTCATCCTGATGGCAGACAACACAAGCTCCAGGCAGCAGCTAGAGGCCCTCCAAAAGCAGGTGGATTCACATCAAGAAATCATGCAAAATGTAAATAGAAGGTTAGATCATCTAAATGAAAGATTAGAACTTTGGCATATTTACTAACTTTGGCATCGGAGGTTCCTTGGCCCCAAGACTGCCCTCTCCAAGACGCAATATTTTCCAAGTTGTGCTCAGCTCGCTTTGAAGACCTGAGTTGTCGGAGCATGGCTCAAAGGCATGTGAAACACGACGTTAACAGTGGAACCGTCTGTGGGATTGTAATAGATCTTGCGTGTCCTTCTCATGTCTGCGACAACTTGTTCCAAACAACTCAGGAGAAATATAGGAGACACCATGGAAGCGAGGTTGAAAACCATGGAGGAGTGGGTGACGAAACTAACTGGCGAAGTGGAGACACTCTGCAAAGAGAATGCGGAACTCAAAAAATCCCAACGAGAGCAAGAGGGCGGGGCGGGATCCAGTGACACTGAGCACATGGGATCCCGAAACACACAAGTGGGACCTAACAAGGGAGAGCAGTAGAAAAACATGCAGGAAGAGCTCCGCATCCTCAAAGGGAAGTATGAGGAAATAGCAAGGAAAGTGGATACGTCGTCAAGGGTAGACTAGTTGCTCACAAGCATGGGTCTACCCTATATTGAAGAACTAATGGCGGTTCCTTTGCCACCAAAATTTAGAGTCCCCGCCATGGAAATGTATGATGGAGGAAGGGACCCCCTCGAGCACCTGGAAACTTTCAGGGCTCACATGACACTGCATGGCTTCTCCAGCAAAATAGCTTGCAAGGCGTTTCCACTGACCCTGAAGGGGTTAGCGCGTGTATGGTTTTGGTCACTAGCACCTAAATGGGGGACAGCTTCGACGAGCTAGCCAGACTGTTCCTAACCCAGTTCATGTCCAGTCAGAGGAGGAGACGTTCGGCTGCGTACCTCCTCACTATAAAACAAACGGAGGATGAAAGCTTGCAGTCCTACTTGGCCCAACTCAACAAAGAATGCATGACCACCGATGACTAAAACGAGACGATAACCTTGGCGGTGCTCCTGGGAGGCATCTGGTCGCACTCCCACTTTATGGCAGAGCTAGCCAGACGGACTCCCGCGACATTACAGGAATTTATGGACTAGGCCGACAACTTCATCAACTCGAAAGACACTCTACGAGTGTTGATAGAGCCGTGGAGGAAGGAAATAGAGCAAGCAGAGTGGAAAGAGAAGGCCCCAACTAAGGCCAAGTCCCACAAGAAAGGGGAGAAGGGCTCTCAGGAGAAGTGGCAGAAGGAAGTCCCAGTAAAAGGACTCGGACCAAGGTACAACCGGCCCACATTCACCATTCAAAAGCAGGATGACCGAGGAACAATGCGCCGCTACTACACGTACCATCGGTCCACCTCACACAATACTGAAGACTGCTTCTCCCCGGGAGGAAGGAAGGAATATGCAAAACAGTAAAGGCGCCGCTGCTCTCTAGCCAGAAGACAAGAGCAAGAGAGCAGGAGAAGATCGAGGGAAAGGAGTTGGGACCGAGGTGACCAGCGCAGACGGGCGAACAACCATGGGCCACCACCAAGTCATCCCCATTCGCTACCAAGGCAACCACCCCTCGGGGAAACTTGAACCATAACTAAAGGGTTCACAGGGCATCACCTCTTCGAGCAGGAAAGCATATACCAAGCAGGCCCGATACTACGAGATATACTCGGCTGAGTATCATCCCACCAACAAAGAAGGGGTGACCCATGACGACGCCCTAGTGGTCACAATGCTCATCGCCAACTTCACCACCCGCAAAATCCTCATTGACAACGGGAGCTGCGCAAACATCATGTTCTGGGAGGCCTTCGTCAAGATGGGTATTGAGGCCTTCGGCTACTACCAGCCCCAATGCCATTAAAAGGTTTCTCCAGAAGTATTGTCTAGTCGGTGGGAACCATCACCTTATCCGTCCTGTGGGGAGTAGCCCCCGCACGACCCCTGTTATGGTCAATTTTCTGGTAGTGAAAACTTCGTCAGCATACAACGCCATCATCGGGAGGCCTACCCTCAACAACTTAAGGGTCGTCACGTTGACCTACCACTTCAAAATGAAGTTCCCAACCCCCCAAGGAGTAATGGAAGTCCAATGAGAGCAGGTATCGGTGAGGGGAATGCTACGTCCAGAAGCTGAAGCAGAAAGATGAAGGGCTCGTCTTGAATGGCAACAACGGAATAAGGTAGGCCAGACACCATTGAAGAAACTGCGGCAGACCTCCGACTACACCTCACCCTACCATTTTTTAGGGGGGAAGGGGTGGTGCGCTACTATGGAGGGAAGGATGGACGATGACCTCCCCAAAACGGGATACCGAGTCCTTTAATTCTATAACATCTCTTCACCTAGCTTGTACTTTCCGTTTTACTTAATAAAAATGCGACATTTCAGAAATATGCAAAACACCTGCTCCACAATTTCATATTACTAATAAGGCGCCAACAATAAAATGCACTGCAACGAAATCTACGGCAACAAAATCATCAACAGATTACCTCTCCATGGGGCACCATAGGGAAATGTAGGCCCAAGGATTGTCTTATCCCTCCGTAGCAGAGTGTGGGTCAACCTTTGGTGGCCCGAAAATGAAAATTTACCTTTCTTGCAGACGTTAATAGAAAGGTGCGGGTTCAATCACAAACTTCCCAAATAACTTACCTCCTCGTAGGATACTATAGGGAAAGGTCGGCCTAAAGGTGGCCTTATCCCTCCCGTGGGGGAGAGCAGGATCGGCCTCACAGCTCCCTGAATAAACTAGCCCGACCTCCACAACAACGAAGAGTGGGATCAGCACTAGCCTGACCCAACACTTACATTTCTTGTAAAATATGTGAATCAGAAACAGAGAACTAGAGATTTGAGAAAGGATTCTTGGAGAAAATCAATGTGATTTCTCGTTGAAATTGTATTGAATTGCTTGAGAATTAAATGTTGTACATCACTACTATTTATATACACGAATTGGCAATGTAAGCCATCTGACTTTAACTAACTTTAACTAATTTAACTGTCATATAACAACTTTCTCATCTTCTGAGTTTGGCTTCACGTGACTTTAACTCTAATGCTTTAATTTGCTCTTGTATATTCCAACACCCCCATTCAAGAGGGGAATGGATATTGATCATTCCCATCTTGTGGATCAAATGATGGAAACTTAGAGAGCCAAGTGGTTTAGTCAGTATGTCTGCCAGTTGATGTTTAGAGGGGATATGAATGATTTTGATCAGTCCTTCTTGCAATTTTTCTCGAACCAGATGGCAATCTAGCTGGATGTGTTTTGTCCTTTCATGTTGAACATGATTTGATGCAATCTCAGAAGCTGGTTTGCTGTCAGTATAGAGCAAAACAACTTGTGGATGGGGAATGTGCAAGTAAGCCAGTAGATAGATTAACCATTGAAGTTCACATGTGGTAGAGGCTAGAGCTCTATATTCAGACTCAGCTGAGGATCGACTAACAGTTGGTTGTTTCTTTGACTTCTATGAAATGAGAGAGTTTCCAATAAAGACTGTGAAGCTAGTGATACTTCTTCTAGTGTCAATACATCCACCCCAGTCACTGTCTGAATGGGCTTTTAAGTGAAGAGGAGAATTTGCAGACATAAAAATGCCCTGACCTGGTGTTGCTTTGATGTACCTAAGGACCCTCTCAGCAGCTTGAAGGTGCTTGGTACTAGGATTAGCCATGAATTGGCTTAATGCTTGAACTGAGTAAGATAGGTCAGGTCTTGTTATAGTAAGGTACAATAGACAACCAACAAGTCTTCTATATAATGCAGGATCTGACAGAGGAGCAGATGAATCATTAGCATTAAGCTTTAAGGTAGATTCCATAGGAAAAGCTACAGGTTTGCATCCTAAAAATCCATTGTCTTACAAGATGTCCAAAGCATACTTGCATTGGCACAAAGAAATGCCTTCGGCTGATCTGGCCACTTCAATCCCCAAAAATATTTCAGTTCCCCCAAATCTTTTATTGTAAAAGAGTCATGTAAAAACTGTTTAACAGTAGCTATTTCATCAAGATTATCGGATGCTATGATGACATCATCAACATAGATCAAAAGTGCCACAAAACTGGTTAAATTGTGTCTGATGAATAAAGAGGAATTAGACTTTGCTTGTCTGAAACCAAACTGAAGCAAGGAGGATGACAGTTTAGAAAACCACTATCTTGAGGCCTGTTTGAGACCATATAGACTCTCTTTGAGTTTGCAAACTCTAGGATCAATTGGTGAGGAGTACCCTGGTGGCAGCTGCATGTATACCTCTTCATTCAAGTCTCCATGGAGGAAAGCATTGTTTACATCAAGTTGATGTAAATGCTAATGCTTAATGGCAGCAATTGATAATAAAGTGCGTACTATTATCATCTTAGCCACAGGTGAGAATGTATCAAATAAATCAAGGCCTTCTTGTTGAGTGTACCCCTTTGCCACCAATCTAGCCTTGTATCTTTCAATTGTGCCATCAGCTTTGTATTTAACACGATAAACCCACTTACATCCTATTGCAGTCTTATTTGGAGGTAGAATTGCAAGTTCCCAAGTTTTATTTAATTCAAGAGCTTTAATCTCATCTGACATGGCAGTTTGCCATTGAGGATGTGAGCTAGCTTGTTTGAAGGTTCGAAAGTAAAAGACAAAGCAGAAGAAAAAGCTCTATGTTTAGGAGACAACTTGGTAGTGGAAAGAAAATGTGCAATAGAATATGGCTTACCAGGAGAAGGAAGACAGCAATTGAAAAATGCTTGAAATGTTGAAGCAGGCTTGACTATATTACCACAATAAAAATTCTGCAAATATGGAGGAGGATTCCTTACTCTCTCAGATCTTTTATTATTTATAGGTTCATGGTTAATTTGGGAAATGAGAGATGCTGTAATTTCAGGAGATGAATTGGAAGGTGTTGTAATCTAAGAAGGTATGTAATCTGATTCATGAATTTTAGGAGGTGTTGCAATTTTAGATAAGGGTGAGATATGAGGTACTATTGTTTCAGAAGATAAAATGGGAGAAACTGTAATATCAGAAGAGGAAATGGAAGGTACTGAGAAGTCATATAGTGAAGGAAAATCAGGAAATACAAAAGGTATGTGATTGGTGTTTGGTATGGAAGGAAAAACGGATTCATGAAATGTAACATTTCTAGAAACAAAAATTTTAAGAGTAAGAAGATCAAGCACCTTATATCCTTTGATATTAGGTGGATAACCAAGGAACAAACATTTTGAGGCTCTAGGTTGAAATTTTCCTCGATTGTTTTGGATAGTGCTAGCAAAGCACAAGCAACCAAAAACTTTGAGATAGTTGTATGCAGGTGGTTTTTGAAAAAGAAGGGCATAAGGTGTATTGTTTTCTAGCACAGGTGAGGGAATTCGATTAATGAGATGTGTGGCAGTTAACACACACTCACTCCAATATGATAAAGGTAATTTCGATTGAAAAATGAGGGCTCTAGCTACATTTAACAAGTGCTGGTGTTTTCTTTCAACTCTGCCATTTTGCTCAGGAGTTTCTACACATGATAGTTGATGAATCATGCCATATTTTTTATAAAGAGTAAGCATGTTGAATTCTTGGCCATTATCTGTTTTAAGTGTTTGGATTTGGGTATTAAATTGAGTTTGAACATAAGCAATGAAGTTGATAAGTAAGGATCTAGTTTCTGATTTTTTTTTTCATCAGATAAAGCCAAGTGAAACGTGTATGGTCATCTACAATTGTAAGAAAGAATCTGTAACCAGAATGAGAAATGGTTGAGAATGGACCCCAAATGTCACAATGCACTAATTGGAAAGCTTTATTTGCATTGTTTTGTGATACAGGAAAAGATAGTTTCTTTTGTCGAGCTAGAGGACAAATCTCACAAACATGCTTGTGAGATGATTTTATAGAATGATCAATGGAACTGATGATTTTCAATCTGGCAGGAGAAAGATGTCCCAACGAGAATGCCATATGTCAGGACTGATGGTAGATGTGTTAGCCAAAAAAGAGTTGTTTGAGTCAGGTAATCCCTTCTGTGTGTTAGCAGGAAAATTAATGAGGTGGTATAGGCCAGCTCTAACTTCAGCAAGCCCAATCATCTTCCATTTGTTGAGATCCTGCAAGACACATTTAGATTGAAAAAGAAACAAAGCAATAGAGTTTTCTTTAGTCAATCTTGAAGCAGAGATAAGATTGATATGAAAAGAAGGAATGTAGAGAGCATTATGTAGCACCAAATCAGAAGAGAGTTTGACAGTCACTGTAAAACTGATAGGAACAGATTGACCATTTGGTAATTGAACTGAAGAGGATTTGGTGGGTATTTTTATTGAAGTGAAAAAATGAGGAGAACATATCATATGATCTGTTGCTCCAGTATCAAGTATCCAAGGAGAATTATTTTTCAAAGAATCAGCAGCCAAACATGAGGTAAAGTGGTTACCTGATGTGGAGACAGTATTGACTGCATGATTAGGATTAATAGATGAAGTAGACAAGCTATTAGCAAGAGTGATGCGATTCTGTATTTGCTCTTGAGAAAAATGTATGTTTGGGATGTTTGAGTTTTGCTCCAAAGAAGATGCACTGTTTGCATTGGGCAATCGTGTTGAATTGAATCTTTTTCCTCGAGGGTCTTTCCACCCTGGTGGATAATCTATGATCTGAAAACACTTGTCAGTAAGGTGTCCAGAGAATCCACAATGGGAACAAGTAACATCAGGTTTTCCTTTGAGTTTGCTGAACTTAGAGACATTGGAAAAGATCTGTCTGGGTGGTTGTGCAACGGCCATAGCATGAGAATCAAGAGGAAGCCCTACTGCATTTGTTAAAGATCTTTGACTTTCTTCTTAAAACAACAAAGAAAAGACCTTCCCCATTGATGGTAAAGGAGAAAGAAGTAGTTGACTTCGAATGGCTGAATAAGAGTCATGTAAACCAACCAAGAACTTCATCACATAGTTAGCTTGCTGGCGATCAGCAAGATTCTTTAAGATGGCACAAGTACAAGTATTCATGATTCCACAAGTACATTTAGGAAGGGGGTGATAGCTAATGTATTCATCCCATAAAGTTTTGAAATCACTAAAATATTCAGTGATTGAGTTTGAACCTTGAGAAATAGAGCTTAAAGACTTCTCTAATGTAAAAACTCTTGGGCCATCACTTCGAAGGTACCTAACCTTTGGTTCATCCCAAATATCAAAGGCAGTATTGAAATAGAGAAGACTTCCCCAAATCTCTTTTGCAATTGAATTCATCAACCAAGATAAAACAAGGTTGTTTGCTCGCAGCCAAGCAACTTGAAGTTTAGCGTTGTCAGGACTGGGTTGAGGCAGACTTCCATCAACAAAGGCAAGCTTGTTCTTTACAGTAAGAGTAATCGAGATCGATCTACTCCAAGCAACATAATTCGCACCATTGAAAATTTCAGAAACAAGAAGAGCTCCAGGGTTATCACAGGGATGCAGATAGTAAGGGCTTGATGAATCATCAGATGGATTCATTGGAGATGAAGCAGTAGATTTTACCATATTGACAGAAGATTCCATATTGGCAGGTGATTCCATAGCAGGAAAAAAAATAGCTAGAAAGATAAAGAAAGGTAAAGAAGGATCAAGAAAACAGTGGAAGTTTGATACTCGATGATACCATGTAAAATATGTGAATCAGAAAAAGAGAACTAGAGATTTGAGAAAGAATTCTTGGAGAAAATCAATGTGATTTCTCGTTGAAATTGTATTGAATTGCTTAAGAATTAAATGTTATACATCACTACTATTTATATACACGAATTGGCATTGTAAGCCATCTAACTTTAACTAATTTAACTGTCATATAACAACTTTCTCATCTTCTGAGTTTGGCTTCTCGTGACTTTAACTCTAATGCTTTAATTTGCTCTTGTATATTCCAACATTTCTTGTGATATCAATGAGTGGGAGCAGGTCCAGTAACAGACTGCCTGAACAACTTAACTCTCCGCGGGACTCAATAGGGAAAGAATAGCCTAAAGGTGGCCTTATCCCTCCCGCAGAGGAGAGCGGATTCTGCCTTCAACGCAGCCCTAAGAACTTACCCTGTCCGCTATCACGGTGAAGAGCGGTCAGCCAATTGCTGTCGAAACTTACCTTCCCGCGAGATACCATAAGGAAAGGTAGGCCTTAAGGTTGCCTTGTCCCTCCCGCGACGGAGTGCGGGTTATTCCTCAACTATCTGAAATTAAAGAATATACCTTCCTGGTAAGTGTCTACAAGCGGGAAAGGGTACAGTAACAAACTATCCGAATAACTTACATCTCCGCATAATACAAGGGAAAAGGTTTGCCCAAGAGTGGCCTTATCTCCCCACGGAGAAGAGTGGGATTGGCCATTGCTGCAACTCGAAAACTTACTCCGACCTCCACTATGAGTGAAGAGTGGGTCTAGCACCAGCCTGTCTCAAAATGTTACATTTCTCTGTGATATCAATGAGTGGGAGTGGGTCCAGTAACAGACGGACTTACCTTCCTACAAAACTCAATAGGGAAAGGTCGGCCTAAAGGTGACCTTATCCCTCCCTTAGAGGAGAACGGGTCCTGCCCTCAAGGCGGCCCGAAGAACTTATCCCGACTCCTATCACGGCAAAAGAGCAGACTGCCCTAATGACAACACGAAGAAGTTACCTCCTTGAGGAACTAAAAGGGGCTGGCTAATTTGAGGTAGCCTGACTTCTCCCCAATGGAGTGCAGATTTAGTCTCACGACTACTCGAAGTAAGACGAATCTACAGAAAGGAAGCAAAGTACCACAAAAAGGCTGCACAAGCATCAGCAAGCAAGAAACAAGTCGAGGTTAAAGACTCGACAAATACCAAGACAAAAGATGCAGGCAAGAGCAACAGCGGCACACAGAAGGTAATAAGTGCGGAACGATGCAAAAAAAAAGGAGAGAAAAAGTACAAGAAGAAATACAACAAGGAAAATACAGAAATAGTACAACCGAATACACAAAACTCTTTTATTAATTATGCAGGATTATAAGGAACAAATTACATCATGAAGTCGCAAAGCTACAAGGAACACATTACAATAAAAGGCCATAGGACTACAAGGAAGAAGTTCATCGTAAAAGCCAAAACCTAGACTGCAAAACGACTAGGAATAATCCAAAGGAGCCAGAATATCTCACTATTCTCGGACCCATCTGAGACAATTAGTTCTTAAAGCAACGACGAAGATAGCGCCAAGAATCAGAACATCTCGGAGTTAACTTCTACTTTAAGAACCGCTTACCAAACAAAAGCCCTTCTCCACTACAACCAAGCAGGCTGCGAGTTAGGTGCAGGTAGCGAGTAAGGAGAAGAGTTTTGAAGTCGAGTCCTATAAGCAAAAGGGTGAGAATGAGTGAGGCACAATAACCAAAAGGGCAAAAACAAAAACAAAGGGTCTAGGACCCTAACAACGAAGGGTTGGCGGTTCCACCCTCTAACCCTCCAGCAGCTGCCTGAGTGCCACCAAAGGACCTGTCGCCCACTAGGGTGTAAAGGATTTATCGGAACCATGAAAGATAGAAGAAAATATAAAGGAACTTTGGAAGGAAAGCAGAGGAAAACAAAGGAACTTGGAACTCAAGCAGTAAAAGCAAGAGTCACAGAATAGGAAAAAAAAAGGGCAGAAGTGAGTATAATGAAATTTCTAACTGGGAGAAGCGCCTTTATACAGGCAGCGAGGACGCTTGGTCTGCCAAGGCGTCATAACTCCATGACTCACCTTGAGTCGCCACGTGTCCCCCTAGAGAACCAGAATCCCTTAATTATTGCAACCACTGCAGAGCATATCCATTGATACGACATGCAAAATTAATGCTAGTAAAGAACGGAGCCATAATACAGAAATCAAAGGGACGTCATTTAATGTGGAAACATAACTAGTGCTGGGTTGCCACGTATGTAAAATAAAAACGGTCACTCAGCGTGTGACCAGGCAAGCCAGGAACTTGACGGGGCATAAATGAAGGAAGAGATAAGAAGAATTCTTCCCAGACCCGTCCAGAAAGAATTAACGGGTAAACTATAAGGGATTTATTCCCATTACTCAGAACCCACTGGGTTTCTAACCATTACCCAGCCCGAGGGTGCTGAATTGTCAACAAGGCAGGTTGGCCTAACAATCTGCAGCCGCTTTCAAAATCGAGAAATTTGCACAAAGAAAAAAAAATGGAAATCAAAATGAAGAGCAAGGAATGGAAAAATCAAACAACAACGGGCAAAAAATCAGTCGCAGCAGCTAAACGCTCCGGTTTGTCTTGTTAAAAACTTGTGTGAATTATGTTTTACTAACGCAATTATTTTATGTGGTGCAAAAATCGACTAGTTTCAACCTGCAAAGTCAACTCCACTAAACGGGAACCCCATCAACAACTTACCTCCCCACGAGGTAAAAAGGGAAAGGTAAGTCTAAAAGGTTGCCTTATCCCTCTCGCGGAGGAGTGCGGCTCGGCTTTTGGCCACCTGAAAACATAATCTTCATCAGCAGAATCTCCACCAATGAAATCTTCATCAAAAGAATCTTCACCAACAGAAACTAACACTCTGACTATGCAGTAGAAAACAAACGAAAATAAAAGAGAAAAGAAAAAAGCGAAGGAAGCCAGCGGGATGGGCAGAGAAACTTCAAAGGTTAAAGCAACTAGCAGGGTCGAAAAGGTCAGACCGGATGCCAGCGGGGTAAGTTGGGGAAACTTCAAAGGTACAGCTAGATACGGCCACCTGAATAACGATTAAAACGATGGTCGTACTCCGAGAATGACTATCCATAGAGAATTAGCATGCACAACATGACCGGCCAGCAGGGTAGGTAGGAGCTCTATTGACCCCATTACCACGGTTCCCCAGGCCGGCCATACAGAAACAAAAGAAGAAAAGGAAAAAGAGACAAAGACGAGACATGACGAACAAGATATGTACATTAGTCAGTGTGAATGTATATACAAACCGCTGAGCAAAAAACACGGAGACGTGTAAAAAAAAAGGTATAAAGAAACAAATAAAATCTAAGTCTCAGCACCAGGAGCATCGATCTCTGCGGCAACAGTAGCAAGGCTAGTTCAACTGCTACAACTATTCTCTCTCCTCTCGCACTTGGGATAAGTCGCCTTGGAGACTTTGATTCAGTTGCTCCAACCGGTCCCTCTCCTCCCGCACCCAAGATAAGTCACCTTGGAGACTTTAATTACACCGCCCAGTAGGGTTTCTCCTCTTCGCACTTTTTCTTGTGCTTCCTCTGGCAAAGCTCCAACTTCCAACTTCTTCACTCTCTTGCGCTCACCCGATAGGTCGAGTCTACTATTCTCTCTCCTTCAAGCTTTCATGAACGACTGTCTCCTGATCATCCACGATGGAAGCTGCAAGATGAGAGGTGCCTTGGCGACATAAAGAAAAGACTAAGAAAAAGGAAAAGAAAAGAAAGTAAAAGGCAGGAAAGAAGCGATCGAACCTCGTGAAAAAAGTCTGATAAGTACTCAGCAACCCGACCAATGGCTTCCTCTCGGCTCCCTTCCAAGGTCAGCTGAAACAAAGAAGGAAGGGCCTCCTCAAGGCCTGCAGACTCGAGCAATCCCGCAGAAACTTCAGCGGGAGCAGGTGGGTCACTACTCAAAATCCCCAGGCCAGGGCTGATCGTAGCATCCAGAAGAAAGTCGTCTCCCACTCAACACTCAGCCCGAGCGAGTGGTTCATCACTTGGACTCTCACTGGCTGCATCACTTACGGAGCCTCCGCCTTCAGAAAACTCCACCTAGACGGGTGGGTTGATGACTAGACTCCCCCTCTCTGGGAATGCGGCCTGGACAAAAGAATCCATAGCAGGACTCTTCGAAACCCCGAGGATGAAAACTTTTGGAGGAGACTTACTTCCTGTATGATCTCCTGCCTCTGCGCAGTTGCTAGAGGTAACCTCCACCCCTTCATCAGCCACCTCAAGAGAATGATTCCCGACGGCCAAGCAGGACGAAGAAGGAGGGGAGATCCGTGAAGAAGAATGTTGTCCCTCATTAGGAGTGGTAGATTCAAAAATGCTTTAAATGAGGGCATCCATCCCAACCTCACCCTCGGACGCCTCAACAATGACCACCGGTAGTGGCACCACCAGAAAATTGCTTGCCGGCCACAACCGAAGTTGGGACCGCCACCGTAATGGGATGGCTGGTCTCCAAAGTAGCCGATCCCTACATTAACGGGTCCTATACCCCGGGAAGAGGCCTATCCTTGACCTGAACACTCTCCCGACGAGCTTTCTTCCCCATATCCGATAAAAGAAGGTCTTAGGGGCACTTCCAAAGTGGAACAGCCTATGGCCGCGTAGCAACCAACCTATCATCCGAAGGAAGTGTCCCAGGGGAGGCAGAGAACTCCTTAGACTCTCCTCAGAAAGGAGGACCTCGGAGAAAACACTGTTGGGATGGTTTTACACCCATTCCAGCACGATTGCAAGATGATTCGCTTTGTAAGGAGTGGTTGTTGGACGCACAACCTTACCTTCTGGAATTTTTCCCCAGTCTGTTCTTATAGGAAACTCTTGGCGATTCACCTGGCCCACAGGAAACTTCCTCCCGTGGCCAGATACAAAGAAGAATTTGAGAGACCAGTCTTTCACCTTACAGTATTGCGGCTCCAAGGTGACTAGAGCATGGGATGCCTTGAAGTTGCATACATTCCCCTTTAGGCGTAACACCCTGTGGGCAAGAAGAAACTCACGGCTAGTAAGATCTGCGTCGTCCAGAAAGGATTCCAACAAAACCCGCTGCTAGATAATGCTGCAGCAAATCAATAATCTCCAGGCATTTGGATGCAATTGGGAAGGGGTCAAGCCGAGGCAGTCCAGAAGGTCACAGATAGGGTGAGGGAACGACAATCTCAAGCCGCATGAAAACATGGAAATGTATAGGGCTACCTTACTGGAATGGCCCTCTACATCAACAGCGCCCTCGTTGGTGCCAGGAACTTAGAAGAAAACAGACTCTAGTACTTGGAAAGTAAGGGCTAAGGAGGCCAGCATTGATTTGTTGGTAGTCGAGTGTCATCCGCTACCCAAAAACAATGACCCAATGTCAGCAGAGCCCCCACCGGACACGTTAGGTTGAACAGATTTTTCAGAAGCCATCACCGCCAGAAAATGAAGTAGCAAAGATTACTGGTCGAAGAGAAGAAAAATTAAAAGAATTAGAATGGCAGGATAATCACAACGTAGTGGGCAGAAATCAGGTCTCACTCCCACGTTTTATAAAAAGAAGGTGGCGGTTAGACTCCCATGAATCATAGCGACAAGGATACTCATGGTTTCGATTTTAGGTAATGTGGTTTACAAAGCGACACTGGCGTGAACGGCCGTCTAACACCTCTTCATTAATGAGGTTGAAAAGATGTTATGAAAAGGTGAGCCCATCATAGAAGACAGGAACGCCATCAAAAATGCCAACCTGCAGAAGCCTCCCGGACCTTAGAAAACCTAAGTAAGGTTCTCGGCCTTTGTAAGAAAGCAGGATCAAATCATGATAAATTTCTACCGTACTTGTTTGATGAGAATTAGCGGGATAACTGTAAGGGGTTTTCCACTCAAGGCCTAAGAGACCTAATTAAGCCTGGCCCGGAGGAACTCTGAATAGTTCTTTGAACAATGCGTTACATTTACGTACCATCAATGCTAATATTGAGATGTTTGGCACGCTGAAAGAAATAACTTATTAGTCCTTCTACTCTAGGCATTATTTTTTTAAAAAAAAAATAATAATAATTAAGAAATACTCATGGTAACCATCCGAGCAGATAAAATTAGTAATATTATTCGTGAACGTATTGAGCAATATAATAGAGAAGTAAAGGTTGTAAATACCTGTACCGTACTTCAAGTAGCCGACGACATTGCCCGTATTTATGGTCTTGGTGAAGTAAAGGCAGGTGAATTAGTAGAATTTGAGGAGGGTACAATAGGCATTGCTTTGAATTTGGAATCAAATAATGTTGGTGTTGTATTAATGGGTGACGGTTTGATGATACAAGAAGGAAGTTCTGTAAAAGCAACAGGAAGAATTGCTCAAATACCAGTAAGTGAGGCTTATTTAGGTCGTGTTATAAATGCCCTAGCTAAACCTATTGATCGTCGAGGGGAAATTTCAGCTTTTGAATCTCGGTTAATTGAATCCCCTACTCCTAGAAAGCCATTAACTCGGCCCACTAGGAGGCTCCTCTGTACATGACCTGTATGAGGGATGGTACTGCAGAGGATGAGACTCGTCGATCTGAGGACCCCTCGAGGAGTGTCCACTCCTCGAGTGCCTGCCCGCACAACATGCATAATAAATGGGGAACTGTTGATCTACTGACAAATAAAGCATGAACGAACCAGAAGGAAGGCAGACTGAAAGGAGGAGGCTGGAGAACCACACCGCATTAATGGTTACGCTACCCGGACAACACGTCACATTAATGACACCGTCGCAGAGCCACGCTGCATTTAAAAATTTTGACCAAAGGAAGAGTACGGGGAATGTGACTTTCATGAAAGAAGGCATGGTCTGCTCCTCATCCCTGTAATATAAATAACAACTTCCAAGTACGAGAAAAGCTCTATGATCCCTAGACTTTCTTACTTATTTACTACACTTCAAAAATATTTACTAACTTTAGCATTAGAGGTTCCCCGGCTTCAAGGCCGCCCTCTCCAAATTGCAGTATTTTCTACGTTGTGTAGGGCTCGCCTTGAAGACCTGAGTTTTCAGAGTTTGATTCAAAGGCGTGTGAAACACGACGTTAACAATATGCATGATGATATTAATGCTCATCAATTGGAAAACAAGTTTACTTGTATGGGGGCCGGATCGATCGAGGGAATTAATTAATACCTTATCATATTTCTTCATGATCTTTGAAAATGCCAGCGTATTCAAGAAGCTGCAAGTATCAATATTCAAAGAAAAATATTTAATTTTCTACATAAATGAAAGGAAAAACAAGTAAAGCCAACCAGATCTGAATAAACTAGCATTAATATCGATTACCTATAGCTTTTTAGAAGCCGTAGCTTCTGGTAAAATTCAACAAAAGCCCGCTTAAGTAGTTCTTCAACTTTCTTCAGATTTTCCCTGCTGAAATTCAGCTCTGTCTGCATAGGATAAGGGAGGAAGCTCTTAATGGTGGAACGGGGAGTCTCCAGTGTGTTGTTTATTTTCACGCGATTAAGTACTTCCAGAGGAGCTGGTCTACTACTGGCCGACGGCCTGATGCTATTCGGCTTCTTTTCTTGAACCTTTCGGTTGACAACTTTAAAGGTCTCCAGCTCGTCGTGATCTTTATCCTGATCACTGGATTCATCTGCTTGTCCATGGCTACTCGATCCACCCTCTTCAATCACATCCATGGACATGGGAAGTGTTCTTCCTGCGTAATTGAAATCAAACTTTTACCCTTTATGTTTCAGCTAAAAGTAAGAGAAATGGTTTCAATTTCTACGTACTGATCACACTCCAAAAAGAGAAAAACTGCACTAGACTACCATATAATATATATATATATATATATATATATATATATATATATATATATATATATATATAGCTTCGTTACATAAATTTACAAAACTTACTGCTGCTTGCTCTAACCCCTCTCGGTGTTGAAGCCGACAATGCTGCTGCAGAAGCTGCAACATCTGAAGCAAGACGAGTCATCTCTACTGATCTATCAAACCAACCTTGAGGATTCTCCACTTTTATTCTAAATGCAATGAAAGCATCCATTTGCTTATTCAGCAGATTGGCTTCATTCATCACCTCCTCCACCTTAGACCTGTAAAATTTGTCCACTTTATTGAATTCATCGTCAAGCCTCCTGAAGTAAACCAACTCATACTCTCCCCCTTCGTCGTCGGACATTAGAAACGTAGTCTGATAGCTTAGGGAGCCATCTTGGTTCACTGAGTTGACGAGAATGGCTTGGCTGTCAATGTCATCAGGAGTGGATGGGCTCATGGGGTGGTTGTTGTATCTTTGCGTAAGGCCGCTAAAAGCTCTGTAGAGTGTGAGCTTTCGCTTTAGGCTGGCCAGGGTACTGCAGGCCGGTGGCTGGTTTCTTTGCTTGAAGCGTAGGATGTCTTTCAACAAGGTTTTGAGGTTTCCATAATCCATGTATGCTTTTTGCCATTCGGGCACCATCTGTGCCGTGAATTCCTTCCCGAATTTCATGGTTCTTTGCTCCTGCAAATGAAGCAGCAGTACTACTTCATGAGCTGCTGGAGAGTCTGGTTTAATGAGCTGTGTGAGATCACAACGATCCCTCGATGATAATTAAGTGCCATCTCAGATCGATACAGATTGATTTATATATACGTGCTGGCCAGGAGGCAGGAACGACCCTTTCAACTCATGATGTTTTGTTCCTCGAAAATCCATGCATCAAAATTTCAATCGGAGGAGCAGACATGTGTTGTCTAGGTCAACTCCCAAAGATCATAGAGAGATCAGATCTGAGAGTATGCAAAATTTTCATACATCCCAAATATGATATTACATACATAACCAAATCTTACATAATGTTGATGATCTCTACGATCAGCAAATTAATGAAAATAGTACACATAATAAAATTCAACATAAATTGTGATCAATGTTAGGTACAACAAGATTCAGAACGAACGTCTCAGTGAAGTCTAGCTAGCTACCTACTAATTATTGTGATCATTTTCGCTGGGTTCAATAAATTGTGCGTACTATGATCGATCATCCATTTAGTCGATTTGTACGTTGTAGACTCTAAGCAATTAATTTGGTTTAATTTGAATTGAAATATAAAGGTTTATTTAGGGATTAGAGAGAAGTAGTGTTCATGTTGTAACTAAAAAGATGCCACACAAATAAATATAAATTGATAAATGATATTTATTTTATAATAAAAATAATTTTATTCAAACTCATGCAGACCTGCAGATTGGATTTTTCTTCTTCTGCATGTTCTTCTTATTAATTTGTAGGTAACCAGATCTCCAAATTGTTAAAAGGTCACAAACTAAAAAGCCCAAGGCCTAGATAGCTCGCCTTCCAAAAAAAAAAAAAAAAAGAAGAAGAAGAAAAAAAAAAAAAGAAATAAAAAATGCCTTATTTAGATGTTGAGATAAAAAAAAAATTGTGAATAATAGGGAAATTGTTTAAATTAAGATATTTTAGGAAATTTTGAGAAATAATAGAAAAAATAAAATTAAAATATTATAAAGTTAAAATATTATTATAATATTATTTTTATTTTTAGATTTGAAAAAGTTAAATTTTTTTTTGTGTTTTGCTTAGAAGTTTGGAAAACTTATAATGATTAAGTAATGATTAGATGAAGATTTTAAAAATTTGACATTTAAAAGTATTTTTATTTGAGTGATGTTGGAATATTGGGATGAGATGACATTTCTCAAACGGGGCCTCTTTGTAATTAAAAAATGATCATACTCATTATCGATCACCACATCATTTCTTTTGGATTTTTTTATTTTAAAGAGGACGGTACCCTAAGTTTATTGATAACACTCATATGTAATGGAGGAAAATCGTACTTACAGACAGACACATGAGATTACAGATAATCATAAAGGATTAAAATCCAAGTATCAAAAAGACCTACATAAATCAACAATAGACAAATATCCAAAATTACAAATCAATCAACATTAAAGCAAACCTTAAAAAATTAAAAAGTACGACAATCATGCAGATAAATGTTAGCTCACACTAATAAAAATAATAGCAAACAAAACAGGTGCAAAATAACATATACAAATTCACAAATAAAGGATTTTAATTTTGTTAGGCAAAGGATCTCTATTTTCAATACAATTTATATTTACACTCTCAACTTCCTGATAGTTAGCTTATAAAATAATGTGATTTTACAATATAGCATCTCATGTAAAAATACATTAGTTTATAAATTAATTTTTATAATATTTATATATAGATTTTTTCGTAATAAAAATATGTCCAAAAGATTATGAGAAAATGCTTATAAACAACAACAATATTTATTCTTTTAAAACTCTCCTCTTTTAAAATTTAACCATTAGGATCGTAACGTGCTTCTTGCATATCCTTCTATTTTCCTTATCTATTTTAATTTTTGGTTTTTTTGAACGAATCTATTATAACAGATCATATTATTGAGAAATTATAATTTATGTTTCAAAATTAAGAGAAACGATAAGTTTGAAAGAACTGTTATCAGCCATAAAATAATTATATAAAAATAATTTTATAAACTAACATAGTTTAATTTATTAAATTTATTATATAATAAAAATAATTTTATAATATCACGAATTATAAAATGAGAAAGTCTACTTTACTTCCTTAACTTGACACTTCCATTTGATCGCTAGTCAATTTTTTTTTTTTTTTTTACTTAGTAGTTAAGAAGTGATTTTAAATATATTGATGTATTTTTTTTATTTTTTAAATATATTTAAATATATTAAAAAAATATGAAAAAAAAAAAAAATCGCTGGGCATACCAAAATGGGGCGGCATAGTAGCCGCCCCCTTATAAAATTATGAGGTTATTTTTAAAATATTTATATAATTAAGTCTGATAAGCTGAATGCACACGTGGTTTTGCGGATCAGACCGGACCAAAAATGGACGATCGAACAAACTAGAAAAGCAAAAGCCTATCCAACCGGGAGCAATGTATTGGACCCATATCTTCTTCTTCGTCTCATCGCATGCATTGTCGACTCAGCTCAAAGAGTCGGAGAGGCAATGTTTACTCCTTTCCCGTTATCTCCATACTCTCCTTTCCCCTCCCCTACCAAATTCCTCAGAAGCTTCTCCTCCATAACGGTAACAAAAGCATCACCACTTCCATTCCTCCACTGCAAGCGGCTTCTCTCTGTGTCTGTGACGTCCTCTTTTCAGAACCCTGACTCTGACTCGCCTCCTTTGCCTCCCAAAGTCCAGACCTTCTGGCAATGGTTGCGCGACGAGGGCGTAGTTTCCGCCAAGACTCCGGCGAAGCCCGCTGTCGTTCCGGAAGGTCTGGGACTCGTTGCCCAGAGAGACCTTTCCCGGAACGAGGTCGTTCTGGAGGTCCCCAAGAGATTCTGGATCAACCCAGATGCTGTGGCGGCCTCCGAGATTGGTACTGTGTGTAGCGAGTTGAAGCCTTGGGTGTCTGTCGCTCTGTTTCTGATCAGAGAGAAGCTGAAAAATGATTCTCCGTGGCGCTATTACCTCGACATTCTTCCGGAGTACACGAACTCCACTATATATTGGTGGGTTTGGCTTGGTATTGGGTGTTTGTGCGTGGGAATTTGGTGTTTTGATAGAATTGAAAGTGTAGGGTTGATGAATGTGGTTTAATGGTTCCAGTGCAGGTCAGAAGAGGAGCTGGCTGAACTTCAAGGTTAGTGTAGTTGCTGTTTCACTTTGATCTTTCCAATGTTTTTCTTGTGTTAGGCTTAATAACTTTCCAAGATTCGGATCTAGCTGTGGATTAGTTCTCAACATTTTTGGCATTTCCGACTAAGGTTAGCTTCATCTGCAAAGCATTAAAATGGTGCTAGTTCTTTCTTGTTTGATACGAACTAATAGTGTTCTTTTGTGTGAGCAATTGGTGGTGGACTTAATCTAGATAATTTAAGGCTAGTGCAAACTGCTTACCCTGTTTGAGCGTATTATAAATCATGATGGTTGCTAAATTCCATGACAATGGGAATATTGTTCTCTCGTGTATAAGATTTTCGAAATGGAAGTGCATCGGCTTGACATTCTAGATATGATTGTGCTGCGAGTGTATCTTCTTGATTTTCTTTCACCATATTTTTTTTTAATCTTGATTGGATATTGAGGGAGGGAGGTGGAAGGCTACAACAGGTTTTTAAGCTCCTTTGGAGGCTCAAGACTATTGTGGGAGCCAAGACATTATACCCAAATTATTGGCTTTCTCTGGTCTGTGAAGACTTTATGAGATTCATCGGAAATTTTCTAATGTGCATACAGTCACAACCTTATTTGTTTGGTTTGCCAACGGATTAAGTTCAACTATATGTCCTTTGCTAATGTATAAGAGCGTAGTGTGGCTTTGTGCTATGGACCGCAAGGAAGATGATGGCTAGAGGGACTTCGGGTAGAGATGAAGGTAGAAGACGAAGACTTTGTGTTTTGAAGACAAGTGTTTGAATAAGCCAAACTCCAAACGGCACCGTTTATTTCCCTTTTATGTTATGCTATGCGTTTTATCCTTTTCATATATTTTCCATACTGTGCGTTTTATCGAGTCTAATGCTGGGCATTTTAATTGGTGTACTGTGTCAAAGTCAGTTGAGTTTTTTAGAGGGAATATATGCGTCTGAGAGGAGGGAGTGAGTTTCATCTGTCATTTTTGGAATTATCTGGAACATGTATGGAGGTTGGGAGGCCCTCGGAGCACTCCCGTGGCTAGTGGAATTTACTGCATTCTCTCATTTCCATTTCATCAAACAGCTTGTCTACACCTTTCCATTCACACGCAGAGCACCATTTCTAATTGATTAAGTTTCCTGTTGACATCCATATCATATCCTTTTCCATTTACATTCATCTCATCCATTCCAAATCCCATATTTACGTTAAGATACATTGAGATTCATAACAAATTGGTATCAAGAGCCCTTTCTATCCACCATGGCTGACGGCACAAGAGCGAAGCAGCAGGAAAATCTTCAACGTCAAGTTGACAACCATGAGGCGAGTATCCAGGAGATCAAGGACTGTTTGGATCAAATGTCTGAAATGTTGCGAACCCTCGTGGCTAATCAGAATGCTGTGGCAAATCCGCATCGGGACCAAAACTTGGAGTTGCACAAAGAGAGAAGGCCTTTCCACAGAGGCATTAAACTTGATTTTCCTTGCTTTGCTGGTGAGAATCCTGCACATTGGATATTTAAAGCTAATCAGTTTTTTGACTACCATCACACACCACCTCCCCAACGCCTTTTAATGGCTTCTTATCACATGAATGGTGAAGCTTTAGTGTGGTATCAAGATGCTATGGAGACTACATTGTTTCCTTCTTGGGAAGCTTTTACTCAAGCTTTATTAATACGGTTTGGCCCAACCGCATACGATGATCCCATGGAGGCGTTAACATGCCTCAAACAAACCTCTACAGTGGCTTCGTACAAGGCTCAATTCGAATCATTGTCCAATAGATTGAAAGGCCTGTCCGATAGTCATAGACTGAGTTGTTTCTTGAGCGGGTTGAAAGACGAGGTTCACCTCCTTGTTCGAATGCTCAACCCACTTAGCTTGACTACAGCCTTTGGGCTTGCAAAAATTCAGGAGGAATATTTACTAAGCTCAAGGAATACATGGCAGTCAGCAGGTGACTCGTCACACATGTTCCCTAAATAATTTTCTGGATCTAAGTTGCTGCCAGGTGACCAACCAAAATTCCAGAAGTCTTTTACTTCCTCAGTCCACATGGACGAGAAGAGGAAAAAGGGGCTTTGCTTCCACTGCGATGAAAAGTGAAACCTGTTACACAAATGTAAACAGCCTAAAGTCTATATGATCCAAGCAGTGAAAGGGAATGATGACAAGGAGGGAGAAATTTTTTATGATTCGACTGAGACTGTAGACAATCAGAAGCTGGAAGATAATGTTGGACCTGAAATTTCCATTCATGCCATTACGGGGGCTCCTCATTCAAATACCATGAGGTTGGAAGGGCGGGTTAATGGAGTTTCTGTGGTGATCTTAGTGGACTCTGGCAGCACTCATAATTTTTTGGATCCGTCCGTCGTAAAGAGAGCTCGGTTAGTGGTGGAGGACTCTACCAAGCTGCAAGTTCGCGTGGCCAATGGGGGAGTTGATTTAAAGTGGTGGTTGTTGTACTAATGTGGGGCTGTGCATTCAAGGTACTAAGTTTCCTACCTCTTTTTTTATGCTAACTCTTGGAGGGTGTGACTTGGTATTAGGGGTCCAATGGCTCCGGACATTGGGCACCATTATGTGGAATTTTTCTAACTTGTCTATGAAGTTCACCTTTGAGAACAAACCTATGTGCTTATGGGGCTTATCTATGACACCCTTGTCCTTTGAGGGGAGTAATAAGGTCTTGCAAGCTGCTGTATGCACTGGTAGGGGGCTGTTATTGCAGCTGTTGGGGCAAGATAGTGGGGTTCTGCAGGGGCACATTGATCAGGATATTGTCAAATTGCTGAACCAGTTTGCAGAGATCTTTGAGGAGCCTAAGGGCCTTCCTCCTAAGAGGGCCCATGACCACAGAATTACACTACAGGAAGGGGCAGCACCTGTGTCGATTCGGCCCTATCGCTACCCTCATTATCAAAAGTCTGAAATCGAAAAAAGAAATCAAAAAAATTGTGATGGACCTACTGCAATCTGGGGTTATTAAGCCTAGCACAAGCTCTTTTTCTTTGCCGGTCTTATTAGTCCGTAAAGCGGATGGTAGTTGGAGATTGTGTGTGTACTACAAGGCACTCAACAGCATGACGGTAAAGGATAAATTTCCAATACCGGTCATAGATGAACTTCTCGATGAGCTAAATGGGGCCATGATTTTCTCAAAGCTGGACTTACGGTCTGGTTACCACCAGATAAGAGTTGTTCCTGAAGATACGGCAAAGATAGCTTTTCATACCCATGAGGGACATTACGAATTCTTAGTAATGCCTTCGGATTAACTAACGCCCTGGCTGCTTTTCAAGGGTTAATGAACGAAGTGTTTAGGCCCTTTTTACAGAAGTTCGTCTTAGTTTTTTTTTACGATATACTCGTCTATAGCAGCAGTTGGGCTGCACATTTGAGCCATTTAAGTATTGCAGGTACTTAGAGACCATCAGCTTTATGCCAAAATGTCTAAATGCAGCTTTGGGGTTTTGGAGGTTAATTATTTAAGCCATGTGGTGTCAGGACAAGGGGTGCAGGCTGATTACTCTAAGGCCCCCAATCTATGCTCGAGTGGCCACTGCCTTCCAGCCCTAAATCTTTGCGAGGATTCCTTGGGTTAACGGGTTATTACCGCAAGTTCATCAGGCACTATGGGGCCATTGCAGCCCCTCTTACAGCCCTTTTGCGGAAAAATTGTTTCAAGTGGACGGATGAAGCTACACGGGCTTTTCAGGCCCTTAAAACTGCAGTTGCACACCCACCCGTTTTATGCTTACCGGATTTTTCTAAGACTTTCACAATTGAGTGTGATGCAAGTGGCATTGGTATAGGGGCGGTTTTGATGCAAGACGGACATCCAATTGCGTTTATGAGTAAAGCCTTGAAGGGTAAGGCACTCATGTTATCTACTTATGAACGGGAATTGTTGGCTTTGGTCTTGGCTATTCAAAGATGGCGACCTTACTTGTTGGGTCAGTCCTTTATTATTAAAACTGACCAGCAAGCTCTCAAGTATTTACTTGAGCAGAAAGTAGGGACAGTGACACAACAAAAATGGATAACCAAGCTTCTAGGCTATGACTTCTCTATACAATACAAATTGGGAAAAGAAAATAGAGTGGCTGATGCGCTGTTCAGGAAGTTTGAAACGGAAGAAATCGAGGATGGGTATTTAGCTCTAATAACTTTTCCTACTCCCAGTTGGATTGATGAACTAAAAGCCTCGTATTCCTCTTCCTTAGAGATAAGTGAAATCCTCCAAAAGTTACAAACAGGGGCTGAAGTGCCTAAGGGCTATTCTCTTCAACAGGGCTTAATTGTAAAGAAAGGGCGGCTTGTTATCGTACCACAGTCTCATTTCAAACAGAAGCTGCTGGAGTATATCCATTCAGATCCCCAAGCTGGGCATAATGGTCATTTGAAGACATATCAGCGTGCAAAAAGGGATTTCTTTTGGCAGGCATGAAACGAGACATAAAACAAAAGGTGCGGGAGTGCCTAATTTGCCAAACTACTAAGGGGGAAACAGTGCTACCTCCTGGACTCTTACAGCCCCTCTCCATACCAACTCAAGCCTGGATAGATATTTCCCTTGATTTTGTCGAAGGATTGCCCCGATCCCAAAAGTTTGATGTTATTTTTGTTGTGGTGGATCGTTATACAAAATATGGTCATTTCATTCCATTGACCCACCCTTATACAGTTGCAGTAGTTGCACAAGCATTCTTAGATGAAGTTTTCAAACACCATGGTTTTCCTAAAACAATAGTCTCAGACAGGGACTCGGTGTTTCTAAGCTCTTTCTGGAAACATCACTTTTCACTACAGGGATCATCCTTACACTACAGCTCTGCCTACCACCCGCAATCAAATGGTCAGATAGAGTCACTCAACAAATGTCTTGAGGGCTATTTACGTGCTTACACTGGACTCAAACCCAAAGAATGGAGTAAATGGTTGAGCTTAGCAGAATGGAGTTATAATAGCTCTTACCATACGAGCTCCAAGATGTCCCCTTTCGAAGCTCTTTACAGGTATCCCCCTCCTAAGCTGATGACGTATGTTTCGGGCACTTCGTCCACTGATGTCGTGGATCACCTGTTGAAATCAAGGGAGCAAATCAAGAACTTGTTGAAGGAAAATTTGGAATGGGCTCAAGACCGCATGAAGTTGTATGCTGATAGGAAGAGGACAGAGAGATCATTTGTAGAAGGGGATTGGGTGTTTTTATGCCTACAACCTTACCGTCAAAAATCAGTGGCAATGCGCCATAACACGAAGCTCTCTCCAAAATTTTATGGGTCTTTCCAGGTCCTTCAAAAGATCGGCACGGTCGCCTACCGGCTAGCTCTACCATTGTCAGCAAGAGTGCACCCAATGTTCCACGTCTCCTGTCTCAAGAAAAAAATCGGGGACCAGATTCAAGCTATTCCGACACTTCCTCCAGTGGACAAGGATGGGTCTTTTCTTCCTGAACCAGAAGCAATTGTGGATCGCCGTCTGAGTCGCCAAGGTCACAAGGCCATCACCGAGGTTCTCGTTAAGTGGGTGGGCGCTCCGTCGGAGGACAATAGTTGGGAGAAATTATGGAAGTTGCAGGAGCTTTACCCACACCTTGTGGGCAAGGTTTTCTGATTGGGGGGGGAGAAGAGTGCTATGGACCGCAAGGAAGATGATGGCTAGAGAGACTTCGGGTAGAGATGAAGGTAGAAGACGAAAACTTTGTGTTCTGAAGACAAGTGTTTGAATAAGCCAAACTCCAAACGGCACCGTTTATTTCCCTTTTATGTTATGCTATGCGTTTTATCCTTTTCATGTATTTTCCATACTGTGCGTTTTATCAAGTCTAATGCTGGGCGTTTTAATTGGTGTGCTGTGTTAGAGTCAGTTGAGTTTGTTAGAGGGAATATATGCGTCTGAGAGGAGGGAGTGAGTTTCATCTGTCATTTTTGGAATTATTTGGAACGTGTATGGAGGTTGGGAGGCCCTCGAAGGACTCCCGTGGCTAGTGGAATTTACTGCATTCTCTCATTTCCATTTCATCAAACAGCTTGTCTACACCTTTCCATTCACACGCAGAGCACCATTTCTAATTGATTAAGTTTCCTGTTGACATCCATATCATATCCTTTTCCATTTACATTCATCTCATTCATTCCAAATCCCATATTTACGTTAAGATACATTGAGATTCATAACACTTTGATGATGACAGGTGTCATAATTTAATTTGCACAGAATGCGTTGTAACTTGCCATTTGTCATTGGAATTCAATTGAATTGACATTTTCAGGAACCCAACTTTTGAGCACGACGTTGAGTGTGAAAGAATATGTGCAAAATGAATTTCAAAAAGTGGAAGAAGAAATCATATCCCCTAACAAGCAGCTTTTTACTTCTCCTATAACATTGGATGAGTTCTTTTGGGCATTTGGAATACTCAGATCAAGGGCATTCTCACGCCTGCGCGGTCAAAATCTTGTTTTGATCCCCCTTGTAGACTTGGTAAAGCATTTTTTCCCTCTTCATATTAGTTTTCAGTGACAGTCACCTGACTTTTAAATTATGGACAACACTAATTTGTATTGAAAAGTGAAATAATGTCTCCTACAATATATGTATGGACGCTATATATGATCATTTATATATTTTTTTTTTGATAGGTGTATATGATCATTTATATTTTATTGAAAAGATTTTCTGGTTTATTCTTTAATAATGGAGGGCACGATTATCAATCATCTCCATATGCTGATGCCTGTAAAAATTTGACTGCATAAAAGCTGTGTT
Source organism: Juglans microcarpa x Juglans regia (assembly GCF_004785595.1). Classification (NCBI taxonomy): domain Eukaryota; kingdom Viridiplantae; phylum Streptophyta; class Magnoliopsida; order Fagales; family Juglandaceae; genus Juglans; species Juglans microcarpa x Juglans regia. Next base: position 11,191,209 of record NC_054598.1, on the reverse strand, counting down.
GGATATCCCATAAATGGAATGCCATTTAAAATTTACTAGGTTGTAATGTACTCGTATTACTTGAGTATCAAACGCAGTTGTGAAGATGATGCCTTCATCCGAAGCACTTGTCATATAAATTGGTCTTAAGGAACTGTCCCATAAAACCTTATTAAAAAACTACACATTTTATTTATCATTTTTACATAAAGGCTGTATTTCACATTCTGATGAAAAAAAAAAAAAAAAAATGGTGCACTTTATGCAATGCTGTTGCTATTTCCTTTGATAATGGCTAAGCTGCCTCTAGTTATGAATCAGATTAACCACAGCCCTAGCATAACCACAGAAGATCATGCATGGGAGATTAAAGGAGCAGCTAGTCTCTTCTCTTGGGATTCCTTATTTTCTCTACGCACACCCGTTTCTGTCAAGGCCGGTGAGCAGGTGAAGTATTCCTGCTTCTGATGTTTCTTATTGAATTTGGTTCCATTGGCATTCCATAGATCTGAACACGCATATTTTTTCTAGTTGACATAAATGGTTATAATCTTTTAATTCATCAGCAAGTTGGACAAAGTTAATGAAAAATAATGTTCCATAAATGGAGAGTCATTTTGTGTCAAGATGAGGTGATGTGTTCAAAAGAAGTGGGATATTAAGAACTAAGTATCAACGTGTTCATGCCTTGAAACACATGACTGCTCTTTTGAGTTTTCATGACTAGCCCTCTCATTCCTTTTTTTTTTTTTTTCTAGCCCTTTCATTCCTTATGAATAAGTTCTGATTTTATTTTGTTAATGGGTGACAATTGGAAGTTTTTCAATAGGTTATGATCCAATATGATATAAATAAGAGCAATGCTGACCTGGCCCTCGACTATGGGTTCATAGAACCTAAGGATGATCGTAATGGTTATACTCTAACACTAGAAATATCCAAGTCAGACCCATTTTTCGGTGACAAGCTTGACATTGCCGAGGCAAATGGTTTGGGTGAGACTGCATACTTTGACTTTGTTTTTGACCGTCCACTTCCAACATCAATGCTTCAATATCTGAGGCTGGTAGCACTTGGTGGCACCGATTCTTTCCTATTGGAATCTATTTTCAGAAATTCTATATGGGGCCACCTTGACCTACCTGTAAGCCGTGCCAATGAAGAACTCATATGCCGAGTTGTCCGAGATGCCTGCAAATCTGCTCTTTCTGGCTACCATACCACCATTGAAGAGGTAAACTTTTGCCCTCCATGTTGCCATTACTTCTCATGCAATCTTATAAATTCTTGTTATATGCACTTCACATCATAAGGATGATAACGAAAAAGGTTAAACTACACTTTATCCACTTTTGTTTCGAGTTGAGTTTCCAACCTTTAATTTTTAAATATGAGCTTTATGTACCCCAAGCGTAATTGCATTTGCTTTTGAATCAGGAGTTTACTATAAAAAAAAATTTATAAGTAAGTTGTTGGTGTAATGAGGTTGCTATAACCCTTGGGGGTTGGCTCAAGTGGTAAAGGCCTTGGGCTTAAGGGTATGCTCCTCCTAGGTCTAAGGTTCAAATCACCATGGGTGCAAAAAATCTCTAGGGGTCATCAAACTGAGGGATTTTCCTCTTGAATTACCCGAGTTGGACTTGCAGGAAACTCCTTGCCAAGAGCCCGTGCACCCCCGGAATTAGTCGGGACGATGTTCCCAGACACCCGGTGCCAATAAAAAAAATGAGGTTGCTATTGCCTTTTTTTGGTTTTTCTTTTGTGACATGTGATTTAGATGTATGAATCTTAAGTGTTTTCAAATGAAAGTCTATTAAAATATGTGATCTCAGGTGAGTAATTGCCCAAAATGAAAAATATTAGTACCATTTGTATTTTGCTTGTAAAAAAATGAAGTCTTATTTGTCAAGGCCTTCTGAATGCAGTACTATAAGCTGCATCAAATACTTGCTAGGTAGAATTCCATCATACGCAGAATTATAATGTAGGTTATTATGTGGAAGCGTAGCCATGCACCTTTTAAGACAATGGTTACTGGTTGATAACAGCTCAGTTCGGCAGGTCCAACTACCTGAGTTAGCTACAAAAACAATTAAGTGAAATATTACACTGATCTCCCTGCCACGTCCCATTTGTTTTTTGTTTTTGTTTTTTTTCTATGGCTGGTGGGGGAACTCCTCCTTGTCCTTGGAACCTTCAATCTCTTCTTTGGAATTATAGATGGGTGGTGTCCCCCAATACTCAATCCATCTAAACTGATTATAACTAAATAGAAATGTGTATTGCAGGATGAGAAGTTAAAAGGAGCAAATCTTGATCCTAGGCTAGAAATTGCTGTTGGGATAAGAGAAGGGGAGAAGAAGGTGCTCCTACAAATTGATGAGATCTTCAAGGGTAGGGAATCAGAATTGGATGAATTGGAATACTACCAAGAAAGGAGGCTGAAGGATCTTGGCCTATGTGGGGAGCAAGGTGAGATCATCTTCTGGGAGCCCAAGTAGGGCCAAGTCTTCAAATGCCCCTCCTAAACTATGATCATTAGGTTATTACCTGAACGAAACACTTTCTTGAGAACTTCTCTAAGGGGAAAAAGGGACAGCCACTCAGCTTAATTTCTGCAGCTAGGTTGTACTTGTAGTTCAATAGCAGCAATATGTGATTGGTTGAGCTATAATCTTTCTCAATAGCTAGTGCATATTCTTGTCAACTCTCTTGGAGTAGCACCCTTACTTGTTAAAACTAATCGTGCAAACAAATTTCTACTCAAAGTAGCTCTTAAAAGGAAGTTACTGGGTTTTGTAGAAAGTTAAGAGGCTTACAAAATTATGGCTCTTGTTGGATAGAATCGTAGAGATACTTTTGACATACTCTGTACAAGACCCTTGGTCTCTCTCTTCACTTGAGGGTACAGTTTGTGACTTTCTTCGTTACCAATGTACACACAGAATTTTGATTATTAATGGCTCATCCCTCTGATTTGCGACTAATAGAATTTAAAGGGAATGCACACTACAAGGTCTAAAATAATTCAAACAAATTGATGTCGATTCTGTTCAGTATTTTGTATATTCACTGAGCATTTAACTCATTTGAACAATGATCTAGAATGTTGAATTTCTTGTCACCGAGGATATATCGATCCACTGAACACTCTGACTAGAGAGAACCAAAAAATATATAAATAAAAATAACACTGAAGACGCATCTTTTGAAACCTAAACTTTTCTTCTTTTTTTTCTCTAATCGTTTCGTGCAAAACTCTTCTGAAAGTGGTCGTGTATACATTGCATATATGCCTTATCTTATGGACGTGACATGAGAGCTGTTTACAATAGTATTCCCGGAAAAATTCAGAGGTTCACTGTCCAAGATGATCTCAAAGTTGGCTGATTGTAGTCACCTTAATATAATTGATTTTCCAGGGCCTAGCAAGTCATCACAATCTGTAATTCCCTCACAGAGGCACTCCTGCGGATTTGCATAAAAATAATCTTCCTCCTTTGGTCTGTCCACGGAAACTTTACGAGGCGTTGGCTGTCCCATTCTTTTCTCATGAGCCGACCGGACAGCATTGACAAACTCGTTCCATGAAAGTGTTCCATTCTGATGCATATCCAGTAACCCTACAAGCCTCTTCCGATCCAATAGGATAGTTTTTTTAAACCCAAGATATCTGCAAGAGATTAATCGGAAGTGTGTTTAAGATCTAAAAATAAGAGTGCTTAGCTTCCATTGCCATTAAATCAACTAAAAGGCCAACTTTGGAAGGGTAGGTATACAAACCTGCGGTGACCTTCCACAACTTTTGCCATGTTTCCATCGTAGGTGGGAATAAAAGTGCTACTGGCTACCGAAACCATAAAATCTAAAGCTGCCATTTGTGATGAATGATTCTGGAACTGTCGCAGCTCCTCTGGGGCTAGCAATGTTTCTTTTTTCACCTGAAGTTTTTGGGTCTCAAATTTTAGAAGGATCATGTGCAAAGATATGCAAGATGATCTGAATGATCCAAAATGTTTGTCAAGTATACCAGTAAATCCGATATATCACTTCACAACTGCTCAACAGACACTAAGGATTAGCTATTAAGTGAAACTTATAAAGGAAAACCCATCAATGTCATGCTTGATCCTCAGCTTGTGAAAATCACCATGTCATTTGGAAAGATTTCAATATGTTACAACTGAAATCACTCTTAACTAAAAATAACTACCAGACAGTGAGCCAATGAGCTATGGGCCAACTGGCTCTACTTGTCTTTAGGGATCATGGGGTGCAACACTGGGGGTTTTTGATCCCCCCCCCCCCAACTTGGCAATTGTGCCCTCTTCCAAAAAAAAAAATCCTACTGGAGACTGTAGAAAGTGGAGTGTTTTCACTAAAAGGAAAACAAAGATAAGGGCAAATGCAGAATAGCGATAAACTCACAATCTGAGGAAATGCAGCTCTTAGTGCCACAAGCCTCTGTTCACTGCCATAAATTTCACCAGCTGCGATATAAATCTGTGTCTCCTTATTGAAACCCAATGCCTGCAAAACCAATACCATCTCCTCTGGTGTCAGAGGACACAAACCTTGTGATCTTCTCTCTTCTGACACTATCTCTTTCTCTCTCCACCAAGGGTAAGCATACCTGAAAGAAAGGTGTGAAAAGATGAATGATATTTGTACTTAAAAAAAAACTAATTTAAAACTTATCAAAAAGGGATGAATGCTATTTGTAGGTGTGTATTGTAGTAAGTGGATGAGTACAAACTAGTTTTAACTTGAGATACTTTTTTTTTTTTTTTTTTTGGATAGGTAATCGTTGAAATATTATTAATAGAAATAGGCCAAGTCTAGGTACACAGAAAGTATACATGAGAAACACCTAATTAGGGTTTACAAACGAAAGGAGAAAGTCATGGACGTTAAGTCCATTACAAATAATGGTTCCCGCCTATAAAAGCAATGACTTATAGAAGAAAAGTTTTAATTCATCCATTGTTCTCTCGCAATCTTCAAAGCTTCTTTAAGTTGAGATACTATCATAGACTTGAGTGAAAATAATAGATACACTTTGGTCAGGAAGGATCATACATTATACTCTTTCCTCTGCTCGGTGCTAAAACCCTGAGCTTCTTGTTTCAGAAACAAACAAGCGGGAACTGACCTTATTAAAACTCAATCAGGACATTTCAGAATTACCCCCATTGACTCATCATACATTTGGCATCCTCTCCAAATCATCATACACAAGGCATTACAGCATAAAGAAATTTGAAATTCCCTGATCATTTGAAAACAAACAATGACTATTCCATACTGTTCCTTGTCCTTTGTTCAATGCATCATGAAGTGAAGTGCTTCCTAAGCAAAGTATACTTATAGAGAACGTTGGTCAAGCTTTTGAAATGGCATTTAGAACTAGAAGAGACCAAAAAAGTATAATAAACACTACAAACCTCATCCTCTTGAGCTCCGCAGCTTCTTCCTCAGTGCAGCCATGTGTACAACCTGAGAAAGCCAACATGTCCATCTCATATCTCAGATGCAGAGCCAGGAAAGGTCCCTTTTCTTGAAGCATGCGAACTAATTTGTATCCCAAAGTCTCAATCTGAGGAGTGAATCTCAGTGCCTGGAAATTAACACGACACCTGAGTTTCTGAAGATAAGGTGGGATCCCATTATTCGCCAAACGTGCATCTGTCTTGTTGAAGTGCAATACTTTATACTTGCCAAAAAGTGGAAGAATCTGCAGAATGTGATCAAAGACTTAGGATAATGATGGATAGCTGAAATTTAACAGTTGATTTTTATTTTTTATTCATTTATTTTTTTTCTTTTGTTTGGGGGGGGGGGGGGGGGGGGGGGGGGGGGGGGGGGGGGGGGGGGGGGGGGGAAGGGCTTTTTGGTTCAAAATTCAAATCAGTCAATCCTTTAAGGATGAGGCCAAATTTAATATGCACTCACATCATAATTTGGCAATATAAGCCCCACTGATAAAATGGATTTTGTAGGGAAATGAAGCATGCGATGGCCATATGAGGTAAAAATCTCATGTATGGTTCTGTAGTGGCAGTAAGCCCTTCATCTGTCAACTTTTCCACTATCACCCCCAAAAAACCATACTCTGGCAACAGTTCGAGGAGCTCTTCAAAACTACCTTTATGCCCCCAAAAAATTGAGGGAAAAAAGTACTTCAAGTTGATCAAAATCAAACTTTGTAAATTCTAATTATCCAAACTATCGATACCCATGAATTGAACTACTTTTTCTTTTCTTTTTCATGACTATATTTTTGTAAACTGTAATTATATAAGGTTTAAAACCCATATTAATAAGACTGACGGGTATCTTCATTTCTTCTTTTCATTTTCTCTGGGAAACAGATATGGTAGGTAAATAATGCAGAAAGAGGTCACACACTGAATACTTTCTTTTACCTCTGTAGTGCTTCTAACACAATACTCATTGAACTTCCACAAATGCACTACCATGCACGCAGGTACATATCTTGATACATATTTTGATATTCTACTTGTACAATTACATTCATCACTAATTTTTATGAGTTGATCTATGCATAGATTTAGATTGAATCCTGATTAGAGTAAAACCTCTCTAAAACTTGTTTTAGTTTTCAGTACTGACACTAAAAACAAGACATATCATGATGTTCATAGCATGAAGATCAACCCATGTAGATTTGAGGGGATCTTTTTCCTTTTGAAGAACCTTCCCCACAAAGATAGTTATCCCCTTCCACAAAAATAAAAATAAAAATCAAGTGAATTCCCCTATTTTTAGGACTCATTGAGAGCCCTAGTCAGTCACAAGATCAAACAAGATGCAGAAGTATTCTCATTAACCTAACAAATCTACAGACATGCTGTGAAGTTGATATGTAGCAAAAAAATTCATTAATTAAATACAAACTAATAAAAAGCACACAAACCTGTTGCACGTAATATTTTTCATTTGACCAGCTAACAGGAGGCATCTCAAGTGGAATGAGACCATGTTTCCTATTAAACCTCTTTGGCAGCCTTTTTATGATTCGGACTTCATCTCTTAGTGAATTAATGAAATGTCGCACATCAAAGATGTCCTCAAAGTTACTGCAGAAAGAATATTACGGGTTAAAAATTCTTATATAAAAATAAAAGAAGAAAATTAAGCCAGTTCTTTTAGAACAATCAATACACCTAGGGTCAGCCCAGAAAGATGTCTTGTCGAGCTCTGGAACAACCAAAGTGAGATTTAAAAGCCGAGCAACAGTCACCATGTCACATATCTGAAATGTCAAACTAGCTAAATCAACAATTTGACGTATGATAACAAAAGCAGGCAAAGAAAAAGAATAAAGGGTACCAACCGCTGCACGCATTTGATTCAAGCCTCCATTGCAAGACACTCGTAGAATACCATTACTTTTATACTTTCCTGGAATATTTCAGGAGTTAAGGTTCCATTTGGAAAGCAAGAATAAAATATGCTTAAAACCAATTAAAATGCAGGTACTTCATACGCTAAATTATAATACCCCATAATTCCCCAGTTGATTATGGTCTTGATCATATAAACCTCGTAGAAGAAAATAATTGTGAAGGCATGGAATGCGTTGGTATTTTAGAAAACCATACGATGGAAGCACTTGGGACTTTCAAAACATCACCAGAAAATGATTAGAAATTAATCACGAAATTTGATCAGCAATGCAGTAATTCAGCATCATTATTATGTCAAACAGCATGCAGGAGACAGCACAAGGCATTAGAAAAGTAGCAATTTAGCATAACTCATGCGGCTCCAAGCAACGGCATCCCCAAAATTTTCTCAGTATCCATTCTAAAATCACGTAGTGCTGTAACATTCTTTTTCTCTAATGAAATCAAACTATGCATCCAAAATTTATATCATATTGAAGTGCAATAGAAGTTTTTTCATCTGCAGTTTTCTACTATCCAAAGACGCAATATATCGCATGCAGTACTAAACTGAGACAAATTGAGTAGCGACATTATTGATGAACCGATTCCGATTACTAACGCACTAGAGCTTTGGGTCTCAAGAACTCACTTGCAGGTAGAAGAGGCGGCAGCGATTGCACCTCTTCGACGCGAAGCTGAGCTACCCTCGATATTCGATTTGTAATCCCAGCCAGCAAATGCGGATGCCATAGCTCCCCGACCGCCACCAGCTGAACCAAGCACGTCCAGAGCACAATGCTCGAGCACACGCGGATGAACCACAACTGCAATCGCGTCCTCGGAATCACTGGAGCCGGTAGCTTATCGCAGTGCACCTGTATACTCTCTGATCTAACCTCCATTTCTCTGCCCAACACCCAATCGCCGCTTCATCGAACCTCTCTGCCTCCACACCAATTTTTAACCCCGATTTCGCTACTCAATTGTAACACCACAAAGCCGGCATGAATTTCACAAACAAATAGGCATCCACACTGTAAACCCTAAGCTAGACTTATCCCCGAATCCGAAGAAGGAAAAGAAAATGGGAACGTAAGTAACTAGGATAACGCAATTAGGAGGTTGTGAAAGATCGAAAAAAATAATAAAACCTTAAGAGAGCAAAACACGAGCGGAGAAAAGGAGGGATAAAATCGAACAACTTTTATCAACAGCAGTACAAAGTACAAACCGATCAAGTCAGGTGCTTCGTTCTGAATTATGTTGGATATTTTTCGGGGAAAATTTCCTTTCCTTTTTCTTTTCCTCACAACGGAACCGTCAGACGCTGCATCATGTTTTCATGGGAAGAAATAATGAGAAAATGACAAATAGAAATATAGTATGGCTTATTCTCGATCCATCTCTTTATCATGGACTCGAAATAAAAGAAAGTGCTGTAAAGATCAGAGGCTTTTGAACGGAAAATCTTCGGAAATAGATCTCTTCATTTCTGATGGATCCGTACGTTCCTAAACTTCCTCTATGCTTCGAACTTTGAAGAGGTCGTTCTCTACTTCGCATTGAAATTTTCCCCGTTTATATAATTTTTCAAAATTGCTGAGATATTTGCAATTGATTTTATTTTGATTATTCCATAGCATTAACTATTACCAAATTTAATTTAGTTAGAATCTTAATTTTTTATTATAATATTAATTTTTGACTAAATGAGTCTATATTAGACTAGTTATCTTAAAGTTAAAATAATAATATAATATAATATTTTTTATTTTTTTTATTTTTTTTTTAAATCTAATTTATATATTTTTTATATCTTCATACTTTATAGAAATAATGTATCTATTCTATCAATATTCGCAATCAATAGAATAAATAAAAAATTTTATTAGTGCATGCCATGCATATTTTACCATTCTAAGAGAGAGGTAAGTGATCAAATAATAAAACATTATTTTCTATTGTGAATAGTAACTAGTCATGTTTGGAGAGGATTTAAGATTTACTGTAACTCAAATCTTAAATTTTAGACCATTGACTAATCTAATATAGAGATTTTTTTTTATATCTAACTAAAGTTTGAACTTACATTAACATTTAGCTAGTCTATTACCTAATGCTCTAAGGGGTAGGGACTAGGGAGAGTATTTTTCAAAACTGCAAACATTCTTGGGCACTGATAGCCTGTTAGGATATCGGTCCAAGTTTTAATTACCTGTATACAAGTGTTTGTGTTAAAAACCCAAAAAACAAAACAAAATAAAACTATTTGCTTATATTTTTTTGTCTTTTTACATATCTCTATCTAAATGGAAAAAATCTACACAATCTTCACACACCACACTTTTTTTAATTTTTATTATTTTTTCTTTTATAAAAAATTTAATATATGAATATTAAATAGAAGAATTGAATTAGTTTAAAAGGAATAAACTCAAAAAAAAATTAAAAAAAATATTAAAAATTTTAAAAAATGTGGTGTGTAGAGGTTGGGAGGTTGTGTAGCATTGCTTATCTAAATATTTGTGTCATCTAGTATAGATACAACACCATGTCGAATTAGGGATGGGAGACAGGCCTCCGCATCTGGCCCACTCACCACCCTCGTGCCCCTGCCTGGAGCGAGCAAGGGCATCTATCTGCACATAGCTGGCGTGTGGGCAAGCGCACACATTTGGGTGCCAGGGTTTAGGTTTTCACCCATTAGCATGACCCTAGGGGTGGGTGGTGGAACTCGCCGTCTGTCTATCCCCACCTCCCCTCCCTTCCCTTCCCCTCCCCTCAATCAGACCCCCAATTGGTCGAGGTACAGGCCCTTGCCCGTCCCATGCGAGCTACAGGGCATTCACTCGCATGGTTTCACCATGCGAGGGCTAGGCGCAAGCCAGCCCGAAGTTTATCACGTTCGACCCACACATTATATATAAATATATTTTAAAAAAATGTTTATAATACCCAAAATGACGTTGTTTCATTACAAGGTTACAAAATCCTACCACCTACGTATAAATATGACATTTTCTCTCTCTCATCTCATTTCTCTCAATCTAGGCCCCTCATTACCCCCTCCATCTTCTAAATTTTCTCCCTCGTCCATCAAGCTTTCACGCCTTAATGCCAATGGCATGCCCATGGCCACCATCCTTGGACCTCGACTTCTCTCTCATTTCTCTTTTTCTCCCTCTTCACTTCTTTTCCTCCTCCTCCTCTAAGCCGATAGAAATAAGAGAATTTCTCTTTGTAACGTCGTCATGGGTCTTTGTAACTTTGTTTTCGCATGTAACGAATGGCAGCTGGGATTGTGGGTGACACTGGAGTCCACGACGTCGTGACGGGTCTTCGAGTTTAATGACCCACGACCGCGACCATGGGCCATACAGGTTTGCCCACAGATATTTGAAGATCTGTGCACATATCCGTATGACCCATGAATGCGATCGTGGCCCGTGGGTCTGTTGTTCAATTTGTTCGATTAGGTTCTTTGTTCAATTTGTTAGATTTTTTCTGATCTCTTAAGACTGTAAGTTTGTTTGGTTTCTAAGTTTAGTTTTTGGTTTTCATTTGGATTTGTAAGATTTGTAATATTCTGTGCAATTTGGTTGCAATTTTTTTTTTTTTATTTTGGTTGTAAGTGTGTTCTGTAAGTCTATGACACTATGTAATGTAGTGTTCGACGAGGTGGCAAACAGGCGAGGGGGCCATTTTAAAATCCCCTCTCCCTCGCGTCTCTCTCTTCCTTCTATTTTAAAGTCTCGTCCAATCGCAGTCTCTCTCTCTCTCTCTCTCAATATGCCCCGTCATTCGAACATGAGCACCTGCCCACGGGGGCGAGGTTAGAGCCTCAGAGCCCAACTCTTCCCCCGGCCCATGCGAGGGCCAGGGGCTGCCTACTCGAGAGTTGTGGTAACACCCCTACGTCAAGTATGGATTCGAATTAGTTGCAATTCTGTATTTTGCTTCTTGGAGGGAATATTATAGACTAGATTAAAATGTATATAGATATGGTGCGAAGTTATTAAATATCCATAGATAAGTGAAGCCACAAAAATAAACTAATGTCACCACGTCACCATCTATAAAGTGAATCATCACGTGCAAAACGTAATAGTATGTTATGATCTAGAGTGTCATGTATAACTTGATTGTGAATTTAACAATGTTTATCTCATTTTAAGGATTAATTCTAATTAGAGTTTGTATCAAATATTATTTTTTTGTTTTAAAGAAACTAATATCTTATGGGAACAATTTTCCTTTTTTTCCCATTCTCCTTTGAGGTCCTATTTTCCTTCTCATAGAAAAACTTCCCTTTTAAGAAAAGCAAGGTGGAAGGGATGAAAAATGATTGATGCCATGCAATGATATTATACATCCAAGAACCTTAACTGTGACAACATTATGATGATGCGTAAGGGACCAACAAATATCAAAGTACTGTCTTATTCAAGGAACCCCCAAACCGTAGTGAGCCTCGTGTACTTGTGTTATGTGCATGTACAACCCGTTGATAATGAGTAACTTTGATAATAAGTTTATTAAAAGAAATGGTTTAGCTGTAGAGTAATTTTATAAAAGTAAATTTGCAAAATGATATGATAATTTAATGTAATATGTTAAATATACTTTACAATAAAAGTAGTTTTATAATTTAATGTACTAAATCAAACAACGTCAGTTTGTGAATTTACTTTTATGAAATCTCTAAGTGGCAAAAATATTTCTTTTACTAATAACGATTTCACAAATAATAAAGAAATGATAACAGTAATGATCGAGATATCGACGAAGAGTCTCCATTCTCAGATGATGACGACGGTGATAATGATGGAGACACGAGCACCATAAAGTTATGTTTTAATCCATAATGCCATATACAACTTCATTACATCCATTTATTTAGTAATTTGTGGTGTGATAGTTAATTAATTATCAAAGTAGGACTGGACCCATGGGGAACATTAAGGTAAGTTCACATCTACTCTTGACAATCCCAAGTGACAAAGGAGTGACGTGTTATTGTGTTTAGTTTATGAGCTATATTAATTACCGGGTATAAAGTAACCAACACGAACATTATGATTTCGGAGTAAGTTGTGCACGTGAAGAAAAATAAAAGTACACCGTATCCAATATATATTCGATATGCTATACTTTTATTTGTATTTGCATTTGCATTGTATTGTTTGATTTCGAGAAACATTATTGTTCGCATAATTTGACAATTTGACAATATGTTTCTTCAAGACTTCAAGTCCCACTCAATTCTACAATAATAAAGATTGATCTTGTTCTTATCCGTTTTGAATCTATTAACGTCGTGTTTCGTACGCTTTTAGGCTAAATTTTAACAACTTAGATCTTCAGAATTTAGACCTGCGAAAATAGAGATGAAAGCAATCTGGAAGAGGGTGATCTTGGGGCCAGAGAATCTCCAATCCCAAAGTCAGTAAATTTTCTTAGAAGTTTGTAAATAAGTATGAGAGTCTAGTGATAAGAGAGAGTTTCTCGTACCTGAGACTTGCTATTTATACCCTGAGTCTTGGGGGACAGATCGTGTCTGCCCCCATGAAGTTTGTGTCTTTCATACTGTTCCTTTTGTCAGAGCCCTTTAACGAGACGTGGCTCTACAACAACGTCATTATGTGGCGTGTAGCTAAGGTAGTGGTGCAATTAATGCAGCGTGGTTTCCCGATTTGTCTCACCCCGTTGGCGTCTTTGGTGGTTCGTTGATGCCTCCCATGTCAAATGATCGAGAGTTTCCCGTATTTTCCTCTCATTACGCAGACAAGCATTCAAGAGCTGAATACTATTCGAGGGGTTTCTAGATCAGCGAGTCACATCCCCTGTAACACGTTCCCTTATGTAAGTAGTGTTCAGAGGAGCCTACCAGCGGGCTGAGTCGAAGAGTCTACTTGCTCTGGACTGGGCCTTTGCTTCTTATCCCTTTAGTTGCCCTTCTCAAGCCAGCTGAGACAGAAGGGGGGAAAAACCCCTTACATGATGTAATAACGTCTTTAACCTTATATATACCGAAGAAAAATAATTATATCAACTATAGATAATTCTTTCTATGAGAAATCATATTTGTAGCTATAGAATGTGTAAATGCCGTATATTCATTTTGAAAAACGTGAATAAATATGAGATTCACATGAAAAAAAAAATTAATTTTTTATTGGTAAACTTCCTCTTTTTCAAAAATAATGCGTGGCGTTTACACGACCTGTTAACGTCGTGTTTCGCATACCTTTGGACCAAGCTCCAACAACTTAGGTTTTCAAAAACAAGCCCTGTACAAGGTAGACAATAATGCAGCTTTGAGATAGTGACCTTGGGGCTGGGGAGCCTATGATCACTAAGTTAGTAAATATTCTTGGAGTGTAGTAAATAAGTAAGAAAGTCTAGGAATGAAAGAGAGTTTTTCAATACTTGGGATTTGCTATTTATACTGTGTCTGGGGGGGGGGGGGGTGCAGATAGTCTTTTCCCATGAAGTTCATGCTTCTCTTTTGGCGTATGCGGTCAAACTTTCTTTAATGTAGCGTGGCTCCATGTCGACTTCATAATTGTGGCATGTGACTTAAGTAACAACGTTATAAATGTTGAGTGGTTCCCTGAGCCCCGATCCGATTTATATGAGCCGTAGATTACATGATGCTTATAAATCGAAAGTCCCTTGTGTTTTCCATGTGTTCTGTGCACATTCTATTCCCGAGGAGGGCTGCTGCAGTGTGTCAAGTCGTTCTGTCTTGTCCATCAATCGGCGTCCTTCCCTAGTTGTCATTCTATTCCTTGTTTGGTTAAGAGATCCCATTGGGTTGGGTTCTTAGGCTAAGGCCTTATGGGCATTTCCAAGAGAAAAATTTTTCATACATAATCCATAACTATATCTAGTATTATTCTTTTGAGCTCAATCCCTACAACAGAAAAGAAGATGGGCCCAATCAATTAAATATGGGCTTTTCATACAAAATATGTGTTAGTTTACATTTGGTGAAAGATTGTTAAACACATCCTATTAGAGTTTATCATTTTTTAGTCATCATTTTTTTATTATCTTCTTGTATGACATTAAATTATTGAAACATAATATAATATAAACAATAATTTTTTAAAATTTTTTAATACTATATAAAAGTAACAAAAGAAAAATGATTAAAATTGTGATATTACACATCTTTGAGCTAATTCATAAAATAAATAGAATATAATAAATAAATGAGTATGATATACATACAATATATATTGTATAATAATATTATAAAATAATATTATTTTTATAAAATATTTTATAAAAATATTTTTATTTAAAATATAATTATATAAAATATTATAAAAAATATTGTGTATAAATTATTTTCTTAAATAAATTATGCTCATCAGTGACACTTCCTCGAAAAATTATTAGATATTTTTATAAAACGATATATTTGTATATATAAAATTAAAATTATTTATATAAATATCAATTAATCAAATTTAATTGACATGGGAGAGAAACATCAGCCAATCAGCAAGGTCCACTTAAATGAACTTACGCGTCCTATGCAATCACAGATCACCACGTGGCTCAAATAAATAGGAAAGAAACGACAACTCCTCCTTCCTCGCTCAGATTTCGTCTTACGAAGTCCAATCTCTCTCTCTCTCAGGAAAAAAATAGAAAAGAACAAGATTTTGCCATATAGCTCTCACGCTATGATTCAATCCCAGCATCTATATTTCCTGCTAATCTTAGGGTTGCTATCGTGTACATCGGAGTCGATTCGGTTTGACCTGCAATCGGGTCACACCAAGTGCATCTCCGAAGATATAAAGAGCAATTCAATGACGGTGGGAAAGTACAGCGTCGTCAACCCCAACGAGGGCCATCCCATGCCCGATGGCCATAAACTCACCGTTAGGGTATATATATATTTTCTCTTTAATTGTGCTCGATGTGTTGACGTTTTTTAATGTGATTAGACTACTTATGGTAATTTGGCGACAATTTTTGGTGTTGCTATGCATAGGTAACTTCTTCTTATGGGAATAGTTATCATTACTCGGAGATTGTGGAATCGGGGCAGTTCGCGTTTGTGGCTGCGGAGGCCGGAGACTACATGGCGTGTTTCTGGGCAGCCGATCACAAGCCCCAGATCACGTTGACTGTGGATTTCGATTGGAAGACTGGTGTAGCCGCCAAGGATTGGTCTAATGTTGCTAAGAAAGGCCAAGTCGATGTAAGTCTCTTTTTTGCACCTTTTATTGGTCTAATATTACTTCCGACAGGTTACTTAAACAATTTTGTTCCTTTTTCATGCGATTATGGTTAGGTAGTTAGATTTATTGTTGGTCTTTGGGCGATGAAATTTGAGATTTTTTAATTTAATACAGTGTGGGCTTGAAGCTTGTCCATCACTGCGTTAGGAAAGTTGAATTTTAGAATTTTATGCTGTGTTATTCAGGAGTTACAAAACGAGATGCCAAGAAAATTGTGGGAAGGAGAGTTTCTTCCCTTTCCCAGTGAATGCAAAACGCGAGCATGGTATTTCAAGATAACGGACCCTGTTTGCTATTGCTTATGAGTTCTATAGGGTGTGAAGTTGATGAAATTTGCCTTCAGATGGATATGTAGAGAACCCCATTTTTTAAGGAGTATACCCTAAGCATGAATGAAGAACTGGTCTCTGAAATCTATTTATATAGAAGCCGAGCTGTTCAGTTCTGGAAAATGATTAAAAACACCAATTATGAGTTTATAAATTCTGGCTGCCTCATCTGTGTACCTGCTGCATTTCTTATATAGGTGGTCCAAATAATGTGGTGGTACAGTTGAGGGCTGGTTTGTTATCCACCTCTCCTGTCACAGCAGGAAATGCGACTTGTCAAAATTAAATGAAATATAGAGGAAATATTGGTGTAATGGGTAATGGAAACTTTGGGTTTCTTGAATTGCAAAGAAGTTGTACTGCAAGTGTGCCACAAGTGAAGATTCTAAGTCGCTTTTATGGTTGGTGAGTACAGCCGAATTCATTAAGAGTGTGTATAGTTTCTCACTCCAGAGGCACCCTTACTAGAAAACACTTTGGGTGCCATCTTTGAAACCTTTTTTGGCTATAGGTTTGGCCTTGCTTTTGATAGTTCAATATAAAGGCCTAGCTGGTGCTTTTATTTCATGTTTTAGCAGCATTCACTGCCCTTGAAGTGGCATTGCTGAAGTGCAGTTCAGAAGGAAGTAATGATTCCTCATTGTTGTTTCATAAATACGCTTGCTTATAAATATGACTGAGATGATGTGCTTGTGTATTTATTGGGATTTCAATACAACTGGGCTAATTTGTTGAACTAATTTGTGGTTTTGATTTCAATTTTTTATGATCATGTTATGCTTTCATAGAATTCATTTCATTTGCTATATCCAGTGTTTTTGCCTGCTCTTCAGACTTTTATTTATACAGTTTCTCGGTCATCTTGTTTGATGTAAAATTCTGGAAAGTCAAGATAAATGTTTTTTGGGGAAGTGTATTGTTTTCCCCAGTTCTGCATTTTTTATTGCATTTTCAGAATCTTCACTTGTGGCACACTTGCAGTACAGCTTCTTTGCATTTTTAGTTTTATTGCAAGTGTGCCACAAGTGAAGATTCTGAAAACTGTTTACTGTTAACTTAACAAGTTTGTTGTGCCAAACCTCAGAAAATGCAATAAAAAATGCAGAACTAAATGGAGCCTGTATATGGAAAGTTCGTGCTGAGGATAAACCCTCTTCAGCTGTATGTAGATGGTTTCCCTGGACTATCCTGGGATTGGGAGCTGGGAGTGAATAGAATTTGGTGTTTTTCATGTGTTTTTATTATTAAATAATAACAAACAAATAAAGAAAGGAAATCTATACCTTATGATATGATTAGTTACTTTTTGGGAATTATGCTGGATGTTTAGTATGTCTATTTTCAAATAATTGTATTCCCATTGGCCTGCACTTTTTAATCAATATATTTTTAGTGGTGTTATTTTCAATATAAGTCTTCAGCTTTTTACATATTCCAGGGTTGAGATGTGAGGGGAAAAACTTATATTGTTGTCATTACTTCATATGTCAGGCCATGGAACTAGAACTTAAGAAGCTGTATGATACTGCTATTTATATTCAGGAGGAAATTTATCATCTCCGGGAGAGGTAAGGAAGCATCTTTATCTCGACCAAGTTGTCATAGAAGGGATATGTTTTGGCATCAGTATTATTACTTGAAAAAATAAAAAATAAAAAAAGAATTCTAAAAAAAAAGTCATAGAAGGGAGATTTTTTGTTTTTTTGTATTGTTTTAATTGTAATTGGAGCTATTTTTGCTTGATGTTTCAGAGAAGAAGAAATGCAGGAGCTCAATAAAACTACCAACTCCAGGATGGCCTGGTTGAGTTTTCTTTCGCTCTTTGTTTGCTTATCAGTGGCAGGCTTGCAGCTATGGCACTTGAAAACCTTTTTTGAGAAAAAGAAGCTCATTTAGTCTTATTCTGGGCAGGTTCTACAATTTTTCTCATCTGTTTCGATTTACAACATAGAATCAATGTACCTTTCGAGTAGATTACTACAGTTGAAAATTGCTTACAGCCTGCAGAATCTTGTCTGCGTGTGTAGCTACCTTACATGAATCTAGGAGCAGCGTACCTTAATCATCAGTTATTTTGTTTCAGTTAAATTTGATATGTTGTAGAAGGTTGGATTTAGGTTCATGTGACTTTTAGGCCTCTTTTTTGATAGTCAGATGAGATGAGAAATCTATAAAATAATAGTGAGATGGTTTGTAAATAGTAGTAAAATAGTTTGAGTTAATATTTTTATTGAGTTTTGGAAAATGAGAGATAAAAAGTTGAATAAAAGTATTATAAAGTTAAAATATTGTTAGAATATAATTTTTTAATATAATTTTTGTTTTGTGATTTGAAAAAAATAAATTTTTTTGTGTTTTATATAGAAATTGAGAAAAGTTGTAATGATTAAATGAAAAATATTAGAGAGAGATTGAAAAGTGTTTGTGTTTGAATAGTGTTTGGATGTTGAGATAAGATGAGACGAGACTAATTGACCATCCAAACGAGGCCTTGATTTCCATATTATGTGTTCTTGGAAGGTTTTTTTTTTTTTTTTTTTTTTTTATCAGTACCTTCTTGGAAGTTCTTCACATATGTTTATACCCACAATAGCATTTAGAGGAGACATAAAAATTAGTAAACAATGGATGCTTTCATAATCATCAGCCTCGTAATTGATCAACTTGTTGCATGGCAAGATAGCATCAAACCCTTTCAAATAAATTGTCCAAAGGCACCATATAATCTTGGTTTAACTAAGGCTCAAAAAAAGCTTTTAATTTAAGCCGATTCAAATTGTATCAATAAGAAATCGAATTGATTTTAGTGAATATTTTTATTGTTTACTAAACTGCTTCAATCAGCTGATTTTGACTGATTTGAGTCTATTCTAACCAATTCAAAATTGTATTTTTTTAAAACTGTCTAATAATTGTGTTTTTTTTAATCAAAGAAAAATTGAAAAATAAAACATAAAGTTCCCATTTCAATATTAAATTTGTGGTTGCAAATAAAATATTACATTTATCATGTGCTTATAAGTTAATTAATGGTCTTTATCTTCTTCAGCAAAAAGAAATGTCGACATTTGAGGTTAAATACATGAATTCCAAGTTTATTCGAAACTATTTAGATTTCATATAATATTTTTATTAAAGCCAGTCAATGAATTTTGTGGGTTTCAGAACTTGCATCAAGAAAATTATAAAATCTGATCCATCTTCATTAATATATTTAATTATTGCACACGGGTTTTGTGCTAAACAATCTCCCTAAAAATGTTTAAAGTTGTTTAGATTACAAACATAATTGGTAGAGCTAATTAATCGTTCTCGGCTACTAATTACTAGACACCAAGTACAAGCTCCAACTGTCAAAATTAACAGCAACAAAAATACACAAAATCTTCACTTTCAGCCAAATACATCCTTTACACAAAGGATATGGGGGCTTAACCCCCACATCTAACTGTTAAAAGAGAACGCCTACAGAGCAGATATACTAGATGTTGCATGTTCTCTACTCTCAAATCCACTTCGGTACCAAAAACAAATTACAATTAAACGATAAAAAAAAAAAAGAAGCAAAGAGAATTAAGGTCAAAGGATGAGAAGTTTCTTTCTTCATATATGCCAATTTGGACGAGACTCTTAAAACGGGGTTGTTCACATCGAGATAATTGTAGAAAGTGAGAAAATTAATCAACATCACCATCTATCCGTTCATGACAAGATTCCAAACAGAATATTGGTAACCTGATCAGTAGTAGCTATTTCCTTGCCAACGACCAGTTTGGGTCTATTCACAATCCCCATCTGCTCTCGATCGGAGGCAGCACAGGAGAAGACCGGTAGAAATGGCAAATATATTATCTACTAACTGATCACACAAATTGGTCTTGGATATCATGTATTGAATAGGCTCCAGTGATGGTCAGTTGGTAGATTTTCCTTTATCTTTTCAAGCCTCTTGAGGATTTCCAAGAAAGAAGGTCTTTGGTTCATGTCAGCAGCCCAGCACTGCTCGGTTAACCTAAAACCATTCAGTACTAATGGAGATCAGAATAATTTCTAAAAAGCTTTTTGACTAATCTATCAACACAATAGTAAGTAATCAAAATATAAAAAATATCAATATCCTAATTGCATATTGAGCAACATGAATAGTTTTGGCCAAAAAGATTACAACAATGTTGAATAGGACCACTAAGGGGATACTTGGGAAATGAGATGAGATGAGAAATCTATGAATAGTATTAAAATGGTTTGAGTTATGATATTTTATGGAGTTTTGAGAAATGAGAGAGAAAAAGTTGAAAAAAAATATTATAAAGTTAAAATATTGTTAGAATATAATTTTTTAATATAATTTTTGTTCTGGGATTTGAAAAAGTTGAATTCTTTTTTGTGTTTTGTTTTTGGAAAAGTTGAATTTTTCCAACATTGGCATCTCCAGATTCTTAAATCCCCATACAAAATATAATAAACATTGGCATCTCCAGATTCTCCACCCGAAGGATGGTAGGGGTGGGGCAGAGAGGGTAGGAGCAGAATGAGGTGTAATAGGTTGTATGATGCACCATATAGCCAATTTGCTATATTAATCAATATTTTTACCAAATAAGATATCAAAGGCTTTGCTCAAACATGCAGCACAAAATGTGGACAAGAGAAAACAAAAAGGAATAAAAACAGATAGCAAATTGGATGAAGGGAAAACAACAACGAGAAGAATGAAAGCCATCCCGAGCCAACTAATCATTGCATAAGGAGACATTAGTTAAGTTAAAAGAGTTACAAGGACAAGAGAGATGGTAAATAACTTGGAGCATGGCCGTGAAGACGACAAGATGGCCATGAGGGAGGGAGGGAGCCGGAGTCAAACAACCACAAAATCATGGATTCAATTCAATTGATTGATCAGAGAAAGAAAGAAACAAAACAGGATCCAACTCCTCAATGACCTTTTGATCAACAGCAAATTATGGCAAACTTAGGCCTCGTTTGTTTTCGCAGATGAGATGAGATGAGTTGAGATTAAAGTTAAAAGCTGAATAAAATATTGTTAGAATATATTTTTTTAATATTATTTTTATTTTGGGATTTGAAAAAGTTGAAATGTTTATTTTATTTTTTGTTGGACTTTGGAAAAATTGTAATGATTAGATGAAATGAGATGAGATGAGTTGAGAGGAGTTGTGAAAACAAACGAGGCCTTACTCTTTCAGTTCAGGGATGTATCCTTTTGAGCGAAATGTAGGCCTGTGTCCTTCAGCCACATATTTGGCTGCTTCATAAGGCTCATGATTTGAAAGTGGCGGGTCCCCTTCAAGCATCTGAACCAGTTTGGGAATGTCATGAATTAGAAATAATGTCAAACACTTGTATGTCTTAACTCGAACCCTGTATAGAGAAAGTAGCATTACCTCATACAGTATCATGGCAAAAGAGAACACATCAACCTTCTTATCATATTTCCGATGCTTGAAAACTTCAGGAGCCATATACCGGTCTTTCATTTTGTGCCATGCCAAAAAGAATTAAAAAAAAAATTAAACATTCAGTATTGAAATTCCTATATGCTACAACAACTTTGTTAAAACACTCACAGCTTCCAGTCTCTCCGGTCATCTTGTACACGTCATGAGAATTCTGAACCTTGATGAGCTTGCTTAATCCAAAATCTCCAACTTTTAAATGGTCAGCACTGGAATTTACCAGAAGTACATTCCTGAAATTGATAAACAAATTTCAAAAGGTAAAAATGAAAACCCAATATCAAGGTCACTAAAGTTCTTGACAGCAGAAGCCAGAGAAAGAAATAAAAGGTGCCTTTTCAATTGGGTAAAGAAGCAATCCACCTAAGAACAGTAATCTCCTCACTATGAAGATGCATTAAGGGTACTAATTAAAACATAGCATCTTCAGCTACCAGTACAACACAGAATATAGTACGCCCACAAAGATAAGATACAAAATCAACTCACCTTGGTTTTAGGTCCCGGTGAATTATGACATTTGGTTCATTGTGAAGATAAGCCATGCCTCTGCCACATAAGATTTACATAAGATTGGCATAACAACTGAATTCACAGAGGATGCATCTTTTTAGTATATAGTATGATTGCATAAACTCAAATTGGGCATTCAGCAATATGCAACTAATTCTAAATATGTATTGTCACTCAAACTTGCCTTTCCTGGGAAGAAATCTCTGGACAACTCTCTCTCCACACAAAGTTATTTCATACAACCTCAAAAAGGTGTGGCTTAATTGAACTTTCCCACTTATAAGACAGCTTCTATTTACGATGCACAAGTAATCATAACTTGGGATAGAGGTCTGGCATTTTTCTTTAGGCAGGTATAAGAAGTCGAAGTACCTCGCTATGTCCAGTGCAAAGTTGATAGCTGTTGAAGGACTAAGGGAACTTTTTTCCTTGAGATATTGATGAAGATCACCCTATAACGGCATATAAATGCAATAATTAAGTGCTCTGCAAGTACATGTTTCAGATCACTGAAAAAGACTTCTCTCAATTTGAAACACAAAATAACCAGGCATTTGCTCACCCCTCGTAAGTATTCAGTAATTAACATAAGGGGCTTCTTGTCAGTGACAGCTCCGAGAAATTGGACTATATTTGGGTGACGAAGCTTCACTAGCAACTTAACCTCATGTCTGAAGTCCTGACTGAATCAAGAAAGTGCAGAACAGGTGAGTAATTTACATTCTCGATCAAGTAGAAATCAGATTGGTAAGGAAAACTTGATTATAGATAACAAGCACTCGATTAATAATTTTCATGAGGATAGCTGCCCTCCAGACATGTTGACATATGAATAATAAAGGCCTTTCTAATTTCAATAGACACACCATTTATTGGAAAGAACGCCAGGTAAATCATTAAAGAAAAGTTTTTTGGTCCGAATAAAACAACTCACCCATCATTTTGGTTCTGGTTCCATTGTATATTAGAACAGTTCATAATAAATCTACAGCCACAACTCAACTCAACTATGCCTTACTCCCAGCTACTTGACGTTATTAGAAGGATCTTATGCCGGTCGGTCCAGACTAGGGGCATATCCCTAGTCATATATTTTCAATGTCAGTCAGGAATGCCCCAACTCATATCTCAATAGGATCCATGCTTCATAGGAGGTGAAAAGTTATGTGCTGGCTGTCTACCTGCCATAACCCTCTGCCTTTATCCAGGCTTGAGACTCACTATCTAAAAGGATATAACATTTAAGCATGACTTAAGCAAGTTACTTCAAGAATATACATGCAGATATACAGAGGAAAGATTGTACCATGTCTCCAAAATAATCAGCTTATACAGGATTAAATAAAACAAACGAATAACAACCCCTCTATATGAAAATGTCATAAGAAAAATGGATCTTACATCACCAATCTGTCATCTGAAAGTGATGGGAGAATGCGTTTGATTGCTACAGGTGTTCCACGCCAATAGGCTTTCAAAATCTCACCAAAAGATCCCTGCTAGCATCAATCATCATCAGTTAAAAGCATGTCTGACAAATGGACTAAAAAAACACACCAAGAGCTGAACTAGATTCAAGTGCAAACAAAATGACCAAAAAGTCCAAGGCACACCAGACCAACAGAGTGAACTACGAGAAAGTACCAAATACAGATGAAATTATTTTAGCCCAAAGAATCATCTCGGCACGATGGCACTTTACCTAGCTAGGGGAAATGAAGTATAGGGTACAGGTGGAATAAAATTATGTGATTGGTATGGGGGTTCCTAAATCAATATCTCACAAGGCAGAATCTAGAAACTCTTGAAAATACAATTAGATTCTGCCTGCAGTAAAATAGTAGACAGAAAATCCTAGTCATTGTATTTGAGGAGAACCATCAGGCTCAGTTTAAAGAAGACAAATAAGAGACTTTTAAATATCATAGTGTACTTATCAAAAAACAAAAAAAATATCATAGTGTACCTATTTGGAACAGATTATTTAACTGGCCCTTATATAGTTTGCTCGTTACCAATCTTAAAAGAAATAAAATCAAACCTTTCCAATAATAGCTGAGTTTGAGAAGTCCAGTTCAGAAGGGTCAATTTCCCAGTCACACTTGTTTGGCAGAGGGGGTGGAACGGGCTTTGGTTCAAAATGGCTTCCATTTTGGCCCTACAGCATGAATAATCAAAATTAGAGCCTGTGAAAGAAAATAATATAAAACACTTATAAACAAGTCTTCATGAAGTAATATGATATAGGTCGCATTGATATTGAGCCAATTTAAATTCATCATAAGAGCATAAACAACAAATAAGAGAGTGCATTTCCATGGTGAAGCAAATTAGTCAGATATGACTTGTAAATTGTTTTCACATCTATGAGGAAACAACTCTACACATATTGATATTGAAGCTTGATACAAATATAATGCCGTGCCTTGTTATCCAACTTCCATTTGAAAACTAGTAAAAAACACGGTAAGGACATCATCATATTTGAAGGTTCATAGCCAAACACCACCAGACATTATTTTTTTTTTTTATCGGTAAACAAGATTTTATTGATCATAAAATGTGATATCCCATATGATAAGGATAAGAGTAGGTGATGCATGAGATCCCACATTGCTTGGGAATTGGAAGTTCTTGCTCTTTATAAGGTTCTAATGGGGCTCCAATTGTATCATTGACTAGTCCTTTCGGAGTATAAGTCATGTGGTTTGGGCCTTCCATTAGAGCATTACAAATGGTATCAGAGTCTATCCCAACCAGAAATGTGGGGCTTGAGCCGTGCCACCTACAACGCAGGCCCAACGAGGACGTCGAGAATTTAAAGGGAGTATATTGTGATATCTCATATAATAAAGATAAGGGTAGGTGGTGTATGGGTCTTGAATTTCGTATCGTACAATATTCCGTTTCTGTTGCGTAGCCGGTACAGAGAAGGGTACAGTTTCGTACCGGTCATAATTTCGGCCCGTACTGGCCTATATTTCACCTGTATCGGCCGATATTTCAGCCTTTAGTTTTTTTTTCTTTTTCATTTCTTCAAACTGCAAGCTCGTTTTTTGACTCCTAATTCAGACCAGACTATTTATAATTTATATATATATTTATATATAATTTATTCATATATAGACTATTCTGAAACGGTACCAGTACCGAAATATCTCGTTTCAATGCTTCGACCAAAACGGTCACCGGTACGGTATTCAAAACATTGGTATGGGATCCCACATACTTGGGAAGGAAAAGTTCTTACTCTTTATAAAGTTCCAATAGGACTCCAATTGTGTCATTGACTAGTTCTTTTGGAGTATAGGCCATATGGTTTGGGCTTTCCATTGTGGTGTTACATAAAATAGACAAAGCCCTAAGTATATGGGACATACACAAGAGCATCGCTTATGCAATCATCAGTAGACATTATTACATGCTCATTCCGATGGAAGACAACTTAGTCAGTCCAAAGTCAAACAATTTTGGACCAACTAATGAAACAGAACTACTTTCATAATTTCCCAAGCAAACCAAAGTTCTTCTCGCCCTATTCTTCTCAAACATAAATCATATATTAATGATCAATCTAACCCTGAAAAATGTCGAATACTCGATTGTATAGTTAAAGGATTAGGTTTGTTTTAATCTTAGCCAAGCAAACCAAAGTTCTTCTCCCCCTTCTCTTCTCAAACATAAATCATATATTAATGATCAATCTAACCCCGAAACGTGTCGAATACTCAATTGTATAGTTAAAGGTTTAGCTTTGTTTTAATCTTAGGTGTGGGATTTTTTTGTAAACCCTAAGGTAGTTTGTACTATGGTATACCTCCTCCATAAGTGAGGACTACTAATAAAATTGAGGGTACTATCCTCTTAAAAAATAGTGTCTAATATCCAATTATTTATAACTTGATGTGATGAAATACTTATAATGATGTTATGCTGCAATACAAGTGCTTAATGGAACCCAAAATCCCTAAAACGTCATGACCTCAATTTATCCTTGATGGCAATACATGCAACAGACAACAAGTTTCCAATAAACACACCTCTGGAGAAACCAGAGTATAACTTTTGGTTCTCTCTTACTGAAAGAAAGCCATGTTAAAATAACTCAGACCGTTCACTAGTTTATTAAGAAGCCTATTTTGTCATTCCATCATCAATCAGATATCATAAAAATGGATCCTCAAAATAAATCTTTGTCAGCCCTTTACCCATAAAGTTACAACACCAATGCAAAGACCACGCACACACACAGATTTATATATATATATATATATATATAGAGAGAGAGAGAGAGAGAGATGTCTGCACTTTTTTGTTATATGTCCATATATGGCCCAAGGATTCACATCCTAGAAAACCGGCTTGCTAGGTGGAGGTGCCCCCAAGCTTATATGCACACATACCATTTAACTCCTAACCAATGTGGGACTATAACATACCCCCACCCTTCAAGACTAACGCCCACGTTGGTCGAGCACTATGGGAGGCTTTCACCAAGCTGGGGCAACATGGCCCATCCCACTGAATCCATAGCCGGCCACTCCACAAGCTCAACCCATTAGGCGAGGCAGCATGGGAGCCCACAACCTGCTCTGATACCATTTGTTATATGTCCATATATGGTCCAAGGATTCACATCCTAGAAAACCGGCTTGTTGGGTGGAGGTGCCCCCAAGCTTATATGCACACATACCATTTGATTCCTAACCAATGTGGGACTATAACATTTTCTCTCTCTCTTTTTTTTTTCTTTTGAATTTATCCACCAAAATTAGAGCCCCCATTTCTTTTACTGTAAACAAATTACCGACTACATGCTTTTAGAGAAAGAGAGGGGGAACCATAGGCTTACATAAGACGAGCCACCGTACGATTTTAACAGCTCAATCATGATATGCTTTTTAGCTCCTTCGGCATCAGCTAAAGGCTGTCATAAGAGAAACTCCAGCTAATTAATCATCTGATGCCAAATACAATGAAATAAAAACAATAAAACTCTTATGCAAGTCTTATGTTAGCACTTTTTTCTTTTTTATGGGCAAACCTAATGTTAATACTTCACCGTCATACTACTTGTTTCTTGCTCATGATAAAGGTCCAGCGACTGGAAGCCGAAAGGAAATTTGTACTTTTAGAGTTACACAGTTTATTCACTTGCAATTCTATTTTCAGATGGACAACAGACGAATGCATTAATAATTTGTCTGACCCCAAGCTTACTGACTCACACAACTCTACACTCCTTGACTTAAGCTTCTCCCAAATTTATCGTGTATTTTGCACCAGCTTTTATGGATACGCTCCTCTCAAATAACTAGAACTAATAAATTATACTCGCACTGGTTGTTTGGAAAAGCCTAGAAAAGTGAAAAAGAAAATCGAATGTAAAAAAAAAAAAAAAAAAAAAAAAAAAAAAAGAAACGAAAGAAGGGGGAAACAAAAGCAGTGATTTAAAAGAATTTTACGGTGTTCTTCCAGCGATCTTGGGCGTTGACGTCGGCGCCATACTCGATCAAGCACTTAGCAACGTCGATCCAGCCGTGGAGAGAAGCGACGTGGAGCGGGGTGCGGCTGTCGTAATCTCTGGCATGAACGAGGGAGCGATCTTCTTCGAGAAGCTTGCGGACCGCAGCGGGGTCGTTCTGGTGGGCGTGCCAGAGAATCAGGGAGGTTCGGCTCACCCTCGCCTTCTCCTTCTCCTTCTCCTTCTGCTTACCCTTGTCCGAGGTAGAGCTTCCCTTACCACCGGCGGCCTCGCCTCCGGAGGGGCGTCCGAGCTCATCACCAGCGATCGGATCGGATAGGAACTGAACCGTTCGCTTGACTGAGTGAATTCGGTTAGAAGTTTTTTTATTCTTTTAATTTATAATTATTGGTGCGTTGGAATCTGTTTTATAAAAAAGTGGGAAAAGACTGAGTGGGGGCGGCTAAATTGTTAGTTTTGTGTCCGTTAGTCCGGTTTTACTTTTTCAACAGAATCTTATTCAGATCCTCTTTCTTTCTTTACTTTTATTTCTATTCTTCTCGCATTATCTTTTAATTATCGATTTTTTTAAATATCAACAGTACAATAAAATTATGTCATTTTGATAATAATATTGAATGTCGGGAGGTAATGTTTTAATATTCAAGCCAAATAATATTACGAATCCAATAAATAAAGAATTTAATTAGTTTAATATTACAAATTTTTTGAATTAATCGTTAAGTTTTTAACTAATAATATTAAAAAAAAATCTATTCATCCCAACTCTCATCATCATATTATATGACATTAAATGATAGATTTACAAGGTAAATATAATAAATAATTTCCAATCACCTAATGTCATATCATAGGATGATAGAAATTAGGATGATAAGTAACATTACTCATAATATTATAATAAAAATAATGTTACGACGCGAAGGGACGATCTATATTTGATGCACCAAATCTGAATATAGAGCAAAATCAAATAAAACTGGAAGTCAAGTAAAATATAATTCAAGCCTAATTAGAGTATTAGTAGTGGACTCAACAAAGTTTGGTCAAAATTTATCTAAAGAATTCACTTTTATAAATTTAGCTAGCCAATTTTCAACATCAAATAACAGACTCTCCAAATCTATCACTATTCTATTAAAATATTAATTTTGACATTTTCATTTATTTTAATTATAATTGTAATTTGAATATTTATTCGTTATTAAAAAAATACACATTAATTTTCTAAAGTTCATATTAGACTTTAAAAGAAAAAATTGGTATCAACTGATCATAATATTGTAGAACTAAAATTTGAAGCACTCCAGCAATGTGATGCCACATCATTGAAATGATGACTGATAGAGACTGGCTGCCTTTTGTGGTTGAATTTGAGATTTGGGCGCTTCATGTTTTTGAGATAGAGATGAATTTTCTAGAATTGTGAGTTCGTACAAAACGAATAGGACACAGGAGAGTGAATTTTTTATGCCAAATTAATATTTGGCCAGCAACTTGGACTCAACAGATTTAGCCAATGAAAATTATCAAAGTTAAAAATATTATAGATTTGTTGAGTCTACTACAGTAAATTTTTATGCAATCTAGTTAAACATTGGCCAAAATATAAATTTGTTGAGTCTACTACTAGAGCTCTGAGCATAACTTGTTGCTCATTGCTATTCTTTTGCCATTGAGGCTTTGTTTGGATGTCAATATCACATCATTAATCCGTCTTAAACCAATTATTGATGTGACCCACTACTTTTTTAACTTTATATGAAAACTTAAATTCATATTAACTACTTCATACATTCAAACACATATATCAATTTATTTACATTAAAACAATCTCAATGAGACCTATAAAATATTATCATTCACAGATCAACTCAAATCATTTAAGATCACATCAACATCCAAACGTAGTCTAAGTCTTCCAATAATTCATCAGAAAAAAGAAGAGTCCTCAAATATTATTTCGTTGCGGACCTTGTGGCCGTTAAACATGATTGGATTTAACAATAATTAATAGTGCCAAAAGAAATTGTTATGGGCATATCTTTCCGACATATTTCTTTGGAGGTTCTCCAGCCAAATCTGGGCAGCCCTCTAACATGCATGCAAGCCCGCCTGCGGATCAACCATCAAGCACCAAAGGTTTTATGCAGAGAATGTGAAGCTTAAAAGACAAGATCAATGTTGCTTCAACTTGTTCATAAGATATGGAATCATCATGACCTTTGAAGACAAACCAAATTATGCAATTTCCATTCGAGCTTTATAATTCACTTGTAAATTATGAGTATATTCTGTTGGCTAACAAAACTTATATTACATTATCATGTTCCAACCTTCAGCGTTGATAACGTTAGTTTCTCGTACGTACATGTTCTTCCTTCATTCTTTGGGAACTTCACAGCAAATCCTCAGCATCTTCAAGAGACCGCTTCCGTGCCTTGAGGTTGAGCTCAAGGCTCTGAGGTAGAGGTGGTGTCCTCCCACGCCGGAAGAGAACTGCAAGAGCCCTCATTTTCCGACATAGATCAAATACCTGTAGATAATTTAGAAAGTCTTATTATAAAGAACCATATACAGTACCAAATTTGAAGATTGCTCTGTTCTTACTGAGGAGGCTTCTATCTCCGCAACACCTTCACAACCTTGGCCTCTGCCTTGCAGTAAGTCACAATATTTTGCCGCTTCATTTTCATCTTCAAATACCTACAACAATTATGAAGTTTTTGACCATGCAAAAGATACTTGGCCTGCATTGAACCATTCACACTGGAAAGTGACGGGATACAGTGACTGGAGTGACTTGCTTCCGGGTGGGGCGGAAGCAAGTGGGTAATTAGTTCCACAGACGGTGATGGTAGACTTGAGCATTATATTTGAAGTTATCTACAAATAATATATAGGGTCTTGCTCATGTATTCGCATTAGCGAATACTGATCCAATGAAATATGTATTTGAAAACCAAAGCTTAATTATCACTTACTAGCACTCCCTCCCTAATATCCTCCACAAGCATCTGAAACTTTGTCCCGGTTCTTGACTGTTTGGGCTGATTTCCAATTCCAGACGTCCACTTTCCTCCCTTGGAAAACAATAACCCAAGCTCCCTTTCGACTTCACTGTTACAGAAAGAACAAAAAAATTGATCTGGTGCAACAGTAATAACCATCCAAAAGAATGATGGAACTAAACCAAAGGAAAGTAGACCTGCGATTCCTTCGGGTTTTCATAGTGCACAATTGGTTTTCCCTCTGGGCAAGTACATATACAGGCTTTGAAGTTTCTCGCCAAGGGTTGGCATCCAGTACTGTACAATAATAAATGACCGAAAATGAGAAACATTTTGCAGAAAAACAAACATAACATTATATATGAACAGAGCACCAAGAATTGTAGAAATAAAGCCTATCACCATATACAATGCAACGTTTATGAACTATATATGAATGAACGAGTAAAACTTGGAACACTCAAATTTACAAGATAAAAATGGACACTGCATTCTGAGAGAGAGGTACCAGTAACAATGATATATCTCAACCAAAAATGATTGATGATTGAATGGTCAGGATACAACAAAAGATGCCAATGTGTTTAATTTTCCAGTAAATAAGTTACACATAAGCATAACTAGGTATGTATTCAGGAGTGCCCAGAGAAGTAGAAGAAACGGGTATCCGGCTGAGCCAAAGAATTTTGGTACTAAGTACTCAGGAGATCAGTACCTAGTGAAATAGAAAGGAACGGGTATTTCAGCCGAGGCCAAAAAGTTTTGGTGAGGCTTGAACAATAACTAGAATAAAATGACAGAACTGACGTTTGGTCAATCTTATTGCAAACACATCGAAATATCAAAATCCACATGTAATAATAGATAATATGCCAACCGGAAGGTAGGTAATGTTAGAGTGAAATTTATCTAAACCACCATCAACTTTTTCCCTCTTTAAGCAGTCCCCACTTATGTGATACTCCATGTGATATGAATGAGGGTAGATAGTATATGAGATCTCACATTGCTTGAGAATGAGAAGTTCTCGCTCTTTATAAGGTTCCAATAGGGTCCAATTGTATCATTGACTAGTTATTTTGGAGTATAGGTCATTTGGTTTGGACTTTCCATTGGGACGTTACAAATGGTATCAGAGCCTATTCCAACAAAAAATGTGGGGCTTGAACCATGCTACCTACAATGGACAGGCCCGACGAGGACGTCGAGAATTTAAGGGTGGTAGATTGTGATACTCCATATGATATGAATAAGGGTAGGTGGTGTATGAAATCTCACATTACTTGGGAATGATAAGTTTTTCACTTTATAAGGTTCCGATGTGACTCTAATTGTATCATTGACTAGTCCTTTTAGAGTATAGACCATATGGTTTGGGCCTTTTATTGAGGTGTTACAAATGGTATCAAAGCTTATCCCAACTAGAAATGTGGGACTTGAGCTTAGGGCTGGGCTCTGACTCCGACGGAGTCGGAGTGCTCGTTTCCGACCTCCGACTCCGACAAGAGTCGGAGCCAAATTGGAGCTCCGACATAAGATCGGAGCTCGACATGCGCTCGACGTGGCGCTCGAGCGGAACTCTTTTAGAGAGGTTCGCTCGACTTCCGCTCGATATGTAGCTCGAGCGAACCTCTCTGGAAGAGGTTTGCTCGACTTCCGCTCGACATGTCGCTTCGAGCAAACCTCTCTGGAAGAGGTTCGCTCAACTTCCGCTCGACATGTCGCTTGAGCGAACCTCTCTGGAAGAGGTTCGCTCAACTTCTGCTCGACATGTCGATCGAGTCAATGTTCAATACAACGTGTACTCGACTTGCGCTCGACACCTCGCTCGAGCGCAAGTGTACAGTAAAAAAAATTTCGGAGTCGGAATCGGAGCTTCTTGGAGCTCCGACTCCGACTCCGACTCCGAATAGATATTCGGAGCTACTTCGAATTCCGACTCCGAATTCCGATGACTCCGACGAAGTCGGAGTCGGAGTTAGAGCGGAAGTCGGACGGAGTCGGAATTTTCGGAATTTTGCACACCCCTACTTGAGCTATGCCACATACAATGGACAGGCCCGACGAGGCATCTGGAATTTAAGGGGTAGATTGTGATACCCCGTATGATATGGATAAGGGTAGATGGTGTATGAGATCCCACATTACTTGAGAATGAGAAGTACTTGCTTTTTATAAAGTTTCAATAGGGCTCTAATTATATTATTGATTAATTTTTTTAAAATATAAATCATATAATTTGGACTTTTCACTTGAAGGTTACAACTTAACAAGAGGCGAGGTAGTAAGGTGAACTAAGACATCCAGCCCACAAGTAAATATGTTGAGAGGCCTCACGACGTCGCCCCTCGAGATGGAAGAAGCTAAAACATTTTCTTTTTATCTTGTAATAAACCATTCTCTTTTACATTTCTCTTGATGATGGAAAGTGGGGAGGCAGGACATTCAATGCGGCAAACAACACTAAATACAACAAGACAAAATAGTAAGAAGCATTTGGTGCGAAGAGATGCAAAGCATGTGCACTTAATGCGAGGCAATTGGGACATGACACCAAGCACTTAAAAGATCAGACCAAAGGGCTAGGGTATCAAGGATAATCATTAAATACATCCGTGGCTGGAAAGAAAGGGGGATTCCATTGGACACAGTGACCCAAGAATCAAGGGATCCCGCCAATATAAATAGCCCAACAAATGAGGTGAAACTCTTAGCAATTCTGCACATACTAGAATATCCTCTCTGAAGATTACGTGAAGTATCAGAGCTACCCCATGTCGGACACACCCGGAAAGTTTTTTCTTTCTTTGTAGGCATTTCATTGATCTCAAGGTTCACGTCTTTGGCACCGGAAATTGTACTAACATCCCCAAAAGCAGGATGGAGAGGTTCTACTTCTGCCTGCCAGCATTTCTTTATCTTCAGGCAAAATGTATGCATTATTTCAAAAGCATATGTAGTTAAATTTACAAGTTTCAACTTTGTAACTGTGGCCTAAGGGTATATGCCTCTAATTTTAGAGTCAAAATAACCGTTCCTTTACTTTTTGTAAATGTCGAACAAGAATGTTAGAAGATTTGGTGTTATATGGTGCGTGGGATGCTAAATTCTTACTATTAACATAAAATTTTTATCTATAAAAGGGAAAAAATTACTCTTTGATCAGCTGAAAAGAAGCAAATTTTCATAATGCATGATCAAAAGTCAGCACGTCAAGAAGGGGATCCAAAAAGAATTACGGCCTTAATAATGTTTAAATGGTTATATATGAGGCCCGTCGCACGCAAAGGGAAAAGCATTGCATTCCAACCAAATAGCACGCATTAGCAAAAATCACGATCAGGTGCGCCAGCTGGAGCTAAGCACTATAATCAAACGCAACAAATAAGAAGCAAGCAATACCATCGTAGCTGCTGCTATCGAAGGTCTGGTGTAGGTGTCTACGCATGTCGTACGCACGCGACGACATCCGCTTCACGAACTCATCCGAAGTTCCAGGAATGGTACCATCCAGGTCAAGCGCCCTCTCCACGTCCTCTCTTCCGTCTTCGTCGTCGTCTTCTTCATCTGCGGCTCCACTTCTCAGACTACAAGAAACTTCAAGAATTCTCCTTCTGTGAAGTTCTGGAGAGTACGAGAAGCCGAAGAAAGAAGAAGAAGAAACACGACGGTTGTGGGAAGCGGATAAAGAAGCAACGGAGATTCGCCGGCGGCGGCGGCGGCGGAAGATGTCACTGGTGGGAGGGAGAACAATGGAAGGCGAGACGGAGGAGAGAGAATCCATGGATGATGGTTCGATTTTTCTGTAGGTGTGTAGGTTACATGTATATAAATGGGAAGAAAGAACAGCTTGGGAAGAATGGATTGCTGGACTACTCGGTGTGAAAGGCTGCTAATGTGCCTCTTGGGTTTGGTGTGGTGGAATTAGGAAGGAAGGAGACGAAAGGTTTGGGTCCGTCTAGTGAATCTCAGCGTGATATTTTCCCTCCAGTCTGTGGTGGGTACGGCAGAGTTGGGTCTGTGAAACGGACGGGTCAAATTCTGAGAAAAATTATGTGATTTATTTTATTATCTGTTTATATCATTTTTATTATTTAAACGATAAACTTTGATTGATAATATTTAAAATTTAAAATTTATTTTTTAAATTAAATTAAATTATTTTATATTTTAAAGAGTAGTCATGCAAGCCAATGTTCAACCAATAACTGGTGTAGAAGATAAGTTTATTACCATATATCATTGTTTTATGTCTCTTGCATAAAATAATTAACAATGAGTTAAAAATAACATATAATTTTAGCCAAGTATCATTTTCCTTTTATAATTGTTTGATATCATTATCTCTTATTGATTTATTTTATAATTATTTAATACTACGTCAAGAAATAATAAAAAATGATAACTTTGTTCTCATTGCTACTGTAATAATTGGAAATGTCGTTTTATACGTTGGCTCAGATGATTGCCCCTAACGCACCGATGGACCAACGCCTTCGTCTATCACCTGAATTTATTGATTAACGAAGTCGAGTATTTACACTTTAGATCTCATGACTCGACCTGTAGACGGTAATATCGCCACCTTCGAAGACGTGATCTTCTCTTATTCACTCGTACTGGAGAGATCGGCGCAAAAAAATAAAGCCAATTAGGCCTGGTTGTTTAGTGAAAGAGTTTTTCTATATAGTATCAACTGTAGTGGTACACACAATGCGTAGTGATGGCTGCTTCTTTTTTTTTTTCTTTTCAATCAAAATGTGCATTTTGACTCCATTTAAAAATCAGTTCCAGTTTTCATCCCTATTCGAAATCATCCCGTGAGACCACCCTCCCCCCTCGACACCAACCCACTTCAGCATTCTCTACCCAGCGCCTCCCGGCGACACCGTCTCTCTCATCAATGCGACTGAGCGGCACTCCTCCGTCTGCCTAGCCCAGCCCAGCGTCGCCAGCTCGTTGAACGGAGAAAACCAGTCTTGAATCCCGCAAAACCATCCTCTTTCCTCACCACCAACCCGCGTCGGAAAGGTCTTCTCACTGCCAGCTCGAGACGGCTTCCTCGCTGTGAACCCCACGACGCTCCTACATCGACCCAATGCTGCCACTCCACACAAGCTGATTCAACGGACCAAACCAGCGAGAAGTTCCAACAGTGTGCTCTGTTTTTTTCTCAGCTTCATAGGTAAATATTTTCCCATTTTCCCTTCCATACTATTATGTTCTTCATGTGTACATAAAGATTTCATTTTTGTGTTTTCTGAGATAGGTATTGTGGCTTAGGGCATGGAGAAAATCAATGTTCTTTCCAGGAAAACAGGGTTCGTAAACTATTCTTCATGTGTATATAAAGATTTCATTTTTGTGTTTTTTGAGATGGGTATTGTGGCTTAGGGCATGGAGAAAATCAATGTTCTTTTCAGAAAAATAGGGTTTGTAAACTATTGTTTTTTAACAACTTAGGTTTTGAAGACATGATTGGAACTTATTTGTTTTAGCAGGGATTTGTAAATAAATATGTTAATGATATAAACAATGCTGCAAATCAATCCAGTGAGGGTTGGATTCATAATGCATGACATGAGATAGCTGTCTTTACATTAGTTTAGAACTGACTCCATTGCTACTTCTTTCAATTTTGCTTTTTAAATTCTAGACTTGGTGTTGTGAATTTGGCTAAATCTCAAATGGTTGTCTAGGCTGTGAGCCATTGGAGGAGGACTCTATATGCATGCACACTGATATGACTACAGATGTGGGCTAGTGAAATGTTTTGGCAAAAATTCTATGGGTACAAAAAAAGAGCTGGTGAAATTCAAGCAGAAATTCTAGATGATGCTGCCTGTTTCATTTATTAATTAGCTGGTCTTTGTAGAGGATGTATGAGGTTGTCCTCTTTGTTAATTAGCTAGTCTTTCCTACATGCTATCATTAACAGTCTTCCAATCTTTTGGTTATCTTTATTTGGACAGTTAGCTGTTGGATGGAACATTGTAGGTATGAAGCGTTTACCAACAAGTTTATTTTCTTTTTCTAGTTTTTCCCCATGTTATTATTTGGGACAATCTCTTTTTTGGACCTCTTATGTTTCTTGGTATATTTAGGTGTATTTGTTCTTATGATTTTCATTCCCTGTGTCAGTACACGCTATTTTCTGGTATGATGCCTCTGCTCATATGGTGAGTTTCTTTTTGTCATTTTTTCCTCTATTTTCCCCTTTCATCTCCTCAATATAATATAAATAAAATGCACTGCTTTGTTCACACTATATCAAGGTTACTCCAGATGTTATTTAACTTTACCATAAATATGTTCTTGTACATGCATAAATATGTTCTTGTTGTCCTAAAGGCTTGTATTATTATATATACATGCTTCTACTTCAAATATATGATGGTTTTTCTTGCAGACTGTGATTACCATGATAAATCATGCAATTGGAGCCTCTGGAGTTGTTAGTCAGCAATGCAAGGCAATTGTCGAGCAGTATGGACAAACCATTATTGATTTGCTTTTAGCCGAGGTAAATACTTGCATTTTATTATGTTCTGATTTATGTTTCCCTATCAGATAAAATTTATGTACCTCTTTGCAAAATATTCTTGTTATTCTACTATTAAATTGATTTCCAGCCTTCATATTTCTATATAACATGCAAACCCAAAGAAGATCTGCTCCCATATTGGCTTGTGCTCCTTTGATGGTTCCCGTGGTGTTAGGTCAAACCAATATTCTTATAATCTTTTAGCTTTTCAACATTCTCTGCAATGATTTTATAATTATCCTTATTGATAATTTTAATTCCATTACCTGTTACCTACTGCATCATGAACTTTTGATGGTACCCATGTTGGCTGTCGCTAGGTTGGGCACAAAAGATTTTCTGTTGACATAATTCTTGTGTTTCTGTCACTCTCTTGTGATGCTTATGGTTATTCCTAGTTTCTTTTTTTCATTTTTTTTTTGGGTAAAACTCATATACATTTTGATTGATTTATTTATTTATAATACTTAGCTAGACATGGATGTTAGATGATGAACCTGTTGGTTTATGAATGTCTTTGCACAGTACGGGCATCAAGATTGTAGTGGATGAGAGCAGCGGCAAAGTTTCTAGCGGAATTTGTGATGCCATGTGCCCTGCTTGTGAGATGGTTGTTGCTTGGATGCAAAACCAGATAAAGCAGAATCAAACACAAGATGTGCTAATCTTGCCATCATCATGGCCAATATAACATTATAAACAAATATTTGTTGCTTATGGTATGCACTAGAGTTGCTGATTTGGAGCAGGCAATTTTGTCACTATTTTATTTGATACCAATGAGAATGGATGGTATATATCTGGATACACCTACAGGAGAGTCATATTCATATGAAAGCTCTGTTTAGTGAAAGCTTTGTATAATTTACTTGTACTTCTTGCCGAATTGTAGTATACATAAGTGCAAGAATTGTATGTATTTACTCTTTTTTTTTTTTTTTTTTGGACTGTTGGAATCAGATATTCCCTTTGGCAAATAACTATGGTAGCATACGGCATCACATAAAGTTTATTTATGTGAGCTCAAGTGGGTCATATTTTAAACAGGTTGAGCAATGTCAATACGAGAGGGAACACAACCTATTTCTTTCTCAAAATTTCGGTCACTGTATAAAGACATCTAATAAATGCATAATCTCAATGATCACCAATAATCTCCACAGGAACCCTCAGCCCCCCTTGCGTGACAATCTCAAAAAAAAAAAAAATCTACATAGACTTGTGTTGCTTTAATTATAAATTAAATTATCATAGTCGATCAACTACATAAGACTTGGCAAAAGTTTTCAAAAAAGAGAGAAGTGCACAACCTGTTTTCATTACACAGGTTGATTTAGCAACATAGAATTTACAAGATTTTCATCAAAATCTAATCTATACAACGTGCAAAAAAGTCTAGGACAACACTTTATCATCACGAACTTGTAACTAATGATGTTGTGTCCCTTTTTAGTTGAACTTTGATAAACTTTTCCGGGTAATTTAGTCTGGCTGTTCCTGCAATTCAACTGGAAATATTATAATTAATTATAATTGATATAACAAAACACGCTTCTTCATGAGTCAACATAACATTTGTACCTATCAAAAGGTTGTTGCTCTTCCCACCATGTCACAATTATTACTGTGTGGAACTCCTGCACTTGTAAAAATGAGTAAACCATTTCAAATACTCATGTCTGTATGTTTTAACAAAACACTCTTCTTCTCGATATAACTCTGAACTTGGACTTGATGATATTGTGTCCCTTTAACCTGAACTTGGAATAATGATATCTAAGTGAACTCACACCTTGGTCAACAATTGAAAATTTATTAACATTATGCAAATAATAATTGATGAAAACATTTGAAAATTTGAAAATATTTCCCCTAGATGCAAGTCCAAGACTAAAATTTAACTCAAGATGCTCCACATTTCTTCCCGAGCCTCTCCAAAGTTACTTAACACTTTAAAATTTTGAAGGTATCTGTTAGATTGTTTCCCTCCATTTTCAAAGATAATTATTGGTAATGTGAGAATAGAATGATCTACATGGGGTCAGAGACGAATTCCAAACAGAAATCTCAACAAACACTTATCTTAAACTTTGTACAAACACTTTGATTTGAACAAACCCGACTAGAGTCCCATGGTGATGCACCATCCATAGCCTACGTTCGTGATTCAAAGCAATATATGTCCAATACGGCACATATATATATATATATATATATCTATATACATGACCAAAATCAAGATATACAACATACCCAAGAGGTTACATTGCACCACCCTCCACTAAAATCTGATTTGTTTTAGCTTTTTCCACCTTCAATAATAAACTAAAACTAGATAGGATAGAATGCAACCTCTAATCTCTAGCTAATACTATATATACATCATCCAAAAATAACTCCATTAATTTCTAACAAAATACCATTAATTTA